>NW_026067997.1:5347937-5409224 GCF_014885135.2 Alexandromys fortis
GGGAGGGGGAGAGGAGAGGGAGGAGGGGGGGAAAAGGGGACGGGGAGGAAAATGGAAGGCGGGGAGGAGGCGGAAATTTTTTTTCAATAAAAAATTATATTTTAAAAAAAACCTCTTCTCCCATTTCTTCTGTGAAACTCTAGATATCAATTAGGTTCACATCAAATACTTTATCCTTCAAAAAGTAAGAAATAAAAAAAAATAAATTAAAACAAAGTAAGAAATAGCACATCTAACTACTACAGCAAGCATGTGCTTGTTTGCTTTCCTAAACTCCAGTAACTCATCCTCACAGATACAGTCAACAGTATTTAAAGAATATAAAATAATAACCAGACAAAGAAGGAAAGTAGGATACGAGGAAAATGTGTTAAATAAAACAACAAAAACAATGGCAATAAGTTTGACTTTAATTTTAAAAAAAATTACACTTACTTTTGTGTATATGTGTCTATTAATATGTGATAATGAACATATAAATTTCATAGTTTATACAAAGACCTATATGTCATTGTAACTGTATATAATTTTTATTGGCCAATTATATCTTATTAAGGCTGCAGGAAAGTAAAATCAATTACTGTTTGTAATAGTCATGGTGAAATACAAAGACCAAATAATTGTACAGATTAATGGAACAGTGCAGACAGCACTATCAAATGTGCCACAAATCCACATCCTCTCTCTTCACATGTGGACCGCTCATCAGCACAGATACTATGGTGTGTGGAGTTCTTTAGCATTGAATTTCATGAGCACTCAGAAGACAAACTGCAGAGTGTTTCCTCAAAATAACTTTGAAGTTATCTACTTCTTGTAAGCTGCTAAAAATGCATACATGATACTATAGTTCTCTTATAAGATACTTCATTATTAGTATTTGGAAAATGTTATATTTTCCATCATGTCAGCTTTCTTGAGAACTTAACTGAATTTTGTGGATCCCAATAGTGGAGAAGAAAAAACTTTCCAGATTGTTAGAAACTTTCAATATGAATTCCATAGTTGGGGGATGGTAGGGCCTAAACACAAACACTGCAAGCTGTAGAATAAATAGAAGATCAGAATGAATAGCTTAAAATACTTTATACAAACATGAAGTGGGTTTTGTTTGGACTCTAAATTTGTATAAATTTACAATCCATTCTGATCCAAAATTCCTCTTTGTAAGATGTACAATTACAGTGAATGTCTCGGTATTCCAAAGGCATTTAAAAGACACCAATATCATCTACCTTTTAAAAAAAGTTTTAAATTCATAAAGTCTGGTACGCAAAGTTCAGCACCAACACCACTTCATAGGACAGGCACCTCACTTTCAATCTAGAACACCCAAATTGTTTTCGTTTCTACACCACTGCAACTAACAATCCTGCCAGACTACACAAAACTGTTCAGTGGGTTTTGTCTGATGTGGAAAAAAAAGTCCAAAGGGACTAGGAGGAGCCACCAAATGCATGCCACGATAAGATCTAAACTAGCTTCACTACAAATTACTGCCTTCGCTCAGCACATCAATTGCTTCAGTTCTTTATCTTGGTGTAAGAACTGTTTTATCCAGTTAATTTAAAATTCATTGCAGAGGTAAGGGTGTGAGGGGAATTAACTACATTATATTTGAGGGAATCGTCATGATAGGAACTTTCTGAAGAGTCAATCTATATAACTACAAGCTTTATTGCGCAGTGATCATCAGGTCATAACATGAAATTGTGTATGACTAAAAGAATGTGAAGCTAGCCTGTCAGATTTGAATTCTAATTCTGGTGCTGCCAATAACTGAATATAAGCCGTCTTCCAAATCATCTCACTGTGCCTTAATTTTCCTGTCCTGTCTGGCCTCGAACTCACAGAGATCCGACTGCCTCTGCCTCTCAAGTGCTGGGATTAAAGGTGTGTGCCACTGCTGCCTGAACAGATAGACTATTCTTAATCAACGCAAAAGCGCTTAGCTTTTAAAACAGTGTAATCTCATTATTGCTGTTCTAAAAAGAAAGAATACTGGCAAAATTAAATATATAGAGACTCTGTCATAATACACTGCCTTTTAGAAAACTGTCATGTTTGATTAAGGCAAATATAAATACCTCCTAAACATGGAAAGTAGTATGATGTGGAAGAATGTACACTGGAGTCAGGAGATTTACCATTTATTAATTATATGCCTCAGATAATATTAGAGACAATTTTAAGAATCTATATTAGGGAACTGTTCTAAGGTCCTCTTTAGAGGCACTTGACAGAAGGTAATATTTTCTGTAGTTAGTTCAACTAAGTCCTTCCTATAGGTAAGATGAAGGGTATCACATGAGAGAACATACCAGTGTCTTGACCTATAACTGCTACCCTTGGCTGTAGATTTTCAGAACGTAAGGTTTTATATGATCATCTATTTTCAGTAAATGAGCAAGACTACAGAATCAAATGCTAACAAATAAATTCTTGGCTCTAGTTTTCAACATCATAATCATCAAATGAAATTTTAAAACTTTCTTTTTGAAATATAAAGGCAAAATGATTCAAAATTTAGTGTGCACAATCTTGGGAATTAAGTAGATTTGGGCCTGGTCATTACTTTGATAAGAAAAATGCTAACAAAATCTACTAACAATATCTGATTCCTGCCAAACGTAAGTAACAATATTCCTGGCAGAGGAGTAAGCCAATACTCAAGCCACTACTTGATGTTCAGTTTTGTGGACTTACGCTCCATACAAAAGGTACAAGAGTCTCATCTATGTGTGGTTTCATCAGGATCAATGCTCCTAACACTATCATCTTACGGATCTCGTATCCTCAGCAGATATGGTTTTAAAGTTCAGACTGAACTGTGACTGAAGTCTAACTCAATCCATGGGACTGCTGTTCACATAGTCAGAACAAACTCCAGATACTTTCCCACCCTACATTCAGTAGCAGAGCTACTGCTCTGCTCCATAAACACTGTTGGTCCTGAATGACTTTCAGAGAAAAACCAAAAGGAAAATAAATTAAAGCAGTCAACCCAAAAGTCAAGAAGGCATGGGTAGCAAACAAGACAGTCTCTCCTTTCTAAGCACCTATTCCAAGAAAAAGAATGGGGAAAGAAATTCTTTTTAAAATAGGCCAGTTATTTTACAAGACACAGCAAGAGGAGAGTTATGTGTTGCATCAGAGTTCTTCAAAACAGCACAAGACAATCATAGAGTTGCACTAAAATAAATACCCCATGAAAAATTTGAACTAAAAACTTAAAAATCTAAATAACAATTATATTCCTTATTTTATGTTGAACAAGATACTGCTAAAAATAAGTGCCTTTAAAAAATGAATTGATTACTGCGGCAGTGGGGAGAATCCCACATTAACCTTAAAAAAACATACTGTTTAAGTTAGAAAAGGTCACTTTTAATAACAATCCAAACACAAAGACTTAATTAAAAATATATATGTATATATCTTACATTTATGTTGAGCAAAGTCTAAACGGTGTGGTTAATGCTAAAATTTATCTGATTTTCCCATACATACAATTAGTTTTTCAATGTTCTCTCAGCCCTCACCTCTCAGTGCTCTCTAGAAACTACCTTTGATGGTACAGCTCACTTTACTCAAGATCAAAGCAGTTTGCGGCAAGGCAGAAAGACCATTCTTTTCATTTCAACCTTAAACAACTTCATAACAATCTTCTGAGTAGCTGAGGCTTATGTTCTAAATGAACACAACTTAACTTTTGCCCAGTCCTGTTCCTTTCCCTCCTCCTACAGCTGTAAATACTCAGAGTTCTCACAAAGACTTGCATTGTTAATCTTCTATTTGGGATAAAAGTAATGTGGAACTATCATAAGTAAATCAAGCAAATGCTACATACATAAGCATAACCCTATCTTAGTTAGGGTTTCTATTGCTTTGATGAAATACCATGATCCAAAATCAATTTAGGAAGGAAAGGGTTTATTTGGCATGCACTTCCACATCACAGTCTGTCAATGAAGGAAGTCAAGATAGGAACTCAAACAGGACACAAGAACCTGGAGGCAGGAGTTGATGCACAGGCCATAGAAGGTACAGCTAGTACTGGCTTGCTCCCCAGGGATTGCTCAGCCTGCTTTCTTATAGAACCCAGAACCACTGACCCAGAGATGGCACCACCACAATGGTCCCTCCATCAGTCACTAATTAAGAAAACACCCTACAGGCTTGCCTATAGCCAAATCTTATGAAGGCATCTTCTTCTTTTTCTTTCTTTCTTGTTTTCTAATTGAAAACTTATTTTCTTGTTTTCTAATTGAAACAAACTATCAATTTTCATTTTAAATATCATTCCCAGTTCCCACTCCCTCCCCTCCTCCCATCCCCTCTACCTTTCCTCCATACCATTCCCCATCCACTCCACAGAGAGGGTAAGGCACATTGCTTTGAGGTACAAGGCTCTCCCTACTATATGTAGGCTGAACAAGGTATGCATCCAAAGAGAATAGGTTCCCAAAAATCAAGTACAAGCAGTAGGGATGAATTCTGATGCCACTGCTAGTGTCCCTGCAGTCTGCCCCAGCCATATAACTGTCACCCACATTCAGAAGGACTAGTTTGGACCTATGCTGTTTCCTTCCCTGTCTGGCTGGAGTTGGTGAGCTCCCATTAGCTCAGGTAAACTGTTGTTGTGGGTATACGCATCATGGTCTTGACCTCTTTGCTCATATTCTTATTCCTCCCACTCTTCAACTAGACTTTGGGAGCTCAGTCCAGTGCTCTGCTGCAGGTCTCTACCTGTTTCTATCAGTTGCTAAATGAAGGTTCTATTTAAGATATTCATCAGTCTGACTATAGGGCAAGGCCAGTTCGGACACCCTCTCCTCTATTGCTTAGGGTCTTAGCTGGGGTCATTCTTGTGGATTTCTGGGAATTTCTCTACTGCCAGGTTTCTTGCTTGCCCTATAATGGCTCCTCAATCAAAATATCTCTTTCCTTGTTCTAATCTCTCTTTACTCCATCTTGACTATCCCATTCCCTCAAGTTCACTTCCCTGCCCCCATCCCCTTCTCCCCTCGTCTTCCCCACCCCCATGCTCCCAATCTTGTCAGGCGATCCTATTTCCCCTTTCCAGGTGGATCTATGTATGTTTTTCTTAGGGTTCACCTTGTTACCCAGCTTCTCTAGGAATATGAACTATCAGCTCAACATCCTCTGCTTTACAGCTAGTATCCACTTATGAGTGAGTACATACCATGTTCATCTTTCTGGGTCTGGGTTACCTCACTCAACATGTTTTTCTCTAGTTCCAATATTCACATTGGAGGCATTTTTTAAATTGAGGTTTGTTCCTCTCAGATGACTTCAATTTGTGCCAAGTTGACATAAAACAGGCCAGCCCAATAATCAATCACACAAAACTCCATAGAGATCATGCTATCCAAATAGCTTGGGACTAGAAACATTGAATCTCTGAGATTTTCAATTTTGGAGAATCTGAATATACAAAATGAAATATCTTCAGATGTGGCATCAACTTAAACACAATTCACTTATGCTTCATCTACCCTGTAAACACAGAGCTAATTATAACCATTTTATAATATCCTTGCACTGCTTTTAGAAATAAAAATAGGGAGTTTGTAAGGCAACCCTTGTTTGGACATTTAAAAAGTGTAAATATTGTTTCTAAGGGATGACTGATTTGAATCTACCACTATCTAGAAAGACAACAAGATGAACTAAATGTACTCCTTAAAATGGATGTTTGTATTTTGGTTCAACTATTTATATTAGTTACTATTTTCTCATCATTATGGCCAAACACCTGACAGATACAACGTAAATAAAGATGTCTATTAATTCACAGTTTTAGTCTATGTTAGCAAGAAAGCATGCAGAGTTAATGGCAGTTAAAATGTGTGATATGATAGATGCTCTTGCACCCTAACAGACCAAGAAGCAGAATGCTAACCCAGAGTGGGTTTGGACTATGCCCTCCCGTGTCTGCCCACAATGACTCACCTATATAAATCAAATCCTACTGCTCCCTTATTTACAACCTCCCAAAACACCACCTCCAGCTGGGGATCAAGTATTCAATTACACTGGCCTCTGGAAAGGAAACATTTTGGATTCAAACCACAGCAGTCTGCCCCTAACTTCTTTGGGCGTATGGCCATCTCACATGCGAAGGCTTTAACGACACCTTGAAGAGTACCCATCATTCAAAAGGCCAAATTTCTTCTAATACTCAAAGCAAGTGATTAGCTGTGAACCCCAGCAAAATATAACAACAAAAATAATAATGAACAAATTAAGCCAAAAAAAAAACTAAGGTACTTCCTATATACAATGAGAGTAAACATTCTCATTCCCAAAGGAATGAAAGATATAATAGATTAGATTAGACCAAAACAAGACTGAAAGCCAACAGAGCAATTTTTAACCATTTATGTCTGTGTTCAACATTCATAATATGCAGTAGCAACATCTGAAATCCAAGAGACTTCAGAAATTTCTTCCTATGGTTCTGACAATTTCAGTACAAATCTGTAGGTGTACTATTACTTGAAGATGACCCTGATTCGTGGTATTCCTGATTCTTCCATTATCCTTGGTTCTCTAGGGCAACTTAGGTTTCATATCTGTTCAAGGACATCACGACCCTGAGTGCATCCGATCTCGTCTCATATACAGCTTCAAACACTACCTCACACTGCTACACATTTTCTAACCTCATAAGCTTTTTTTCTAGAAACATGGTACAAGTTCTATAGCACTTGCATTCTTTATGACTGAAAATCCGGAACCATGAGGGCAATGGGAGGTATCTGGGACTCATTATATCAGGAGTTCTCAACCTCCAAAAATATTTACATTGTGATTCATAAGAGCAGAAAAATTATTTATGAAATAGCAACAAAATAATTTTGCGGTTGGGGATCACCACAACATGAGGAACTGTATTAAAGGGTAGTAACTATATTAGGAAGATTAAGAACCACTGCTTTAGACCATGACTGTGGAAGCCTCTAGGTGTTTGTTTCACCAAACCTATGAAAACATTATCTCTAAAAGGTCATTTTCCAGGAAGAAAAACCAATTATTCTATCTTTTCAGGCATTCTATTTGTAAGGCAAACTCAGTCACACATTTTTACATATTATTCCTGGAGCACTAAGCACAAGAGTCTTGCCTTCAAGGTACCTTTACTATCCTTTCTGTATAAAGCCCAAGGTCCTCTGCAATAGAAGGTATTAATCTCTTTAACAGCCACTGTCCTTCATTGGTACCTGCTTTATTCACATCTACCCTGTCTACAACTTTGACACACTCATGCTCCTTTCCTTACCAAATGGTACAACTTTCACATTTTTCTGTTATTTTTGGCTTTAGATTCTTGCTATAAATCCAGCTAAAATCAGCCAGTAATAACTGCCATAACCTAGAAGCTATGCCGTCTTGAAAGTTTCTCCACCAAATAAATTAGTCCATTACTTGCAGATTCAACCTCACTCTAATTTTTAAGAAATTGGAAGAATGTAGCTAGATTCTTTGTTTAAATGCAAGACGCACGGCCTCTAACCAATTTATGATAGGGGCCTGTGTCTCCTTCTATGACTTCATGAGCACAGCCTTTACCATTTACGTCTGCAACATAAACTCCCATCAGTTTTCTAGGAATTGTCTAGCTCACAGTCCTAAACTCCACACTCATCCCACCAGTTAATTCCAAAAGCCTACATCATCAGTTTGACCACAGCAACAAACCCATTTCTCAGTACTAACTTTCTATATCAGTTATGTACTCCTTGCTGTGACCAACACATTATAGAAGCAACGTGATGGAGAAAGATTTGGGCAGGTGGCTCCAATCTATCCTAATGAAGGAAGAAATATAAAGTGCAAGACAGTGGGAGAGTGAGGAAGTGAGGAAGAGACTCCCGACATTTTGGCAGACGTGAAGGAGAAGCTCCTGACATCTCAGCAAATCAGGAAGCTGAATATTAAATCAGAAGAAGCAGGACTATAATCCTCAAGATCCGCCTCCAAGAGCCTGCTTTTACCATAGACACCTTACATCCTTATGGTTCTAAAACTTTCTAGAACAGTGCAACCAATTCTGAATCAGATTTAAACTTTATCAACTGTCAAATTTAATTTGAAATGTTTTATCTGACATTGGGTCATTGGGTTGCATTCCCACACAAAACTATTCAAAGATTTTTATTATAGTTTTAGTAATTCAAACAGTATTGTCTACACTACTTGCAGAACTTTTGACAAAATGAAAATTTGGCAAAAGTTCACAAACAAAACAAAGCAAAATCCCCAAACCCTCAGAGCTTTTCTACATATGAGAACCTGGCACTTCATTTTATGTCTATTTCCACACACACTGTTATCACCTGACATCTGAGCCACAACTGCCTCCTGCTTTGGGGTATGTTTACAATTAGGTCTGGATGATGCTTCCCTTTGCCCTTTACAGATATTTCTTAAGCTTCAACAGTTAGTTGCTATGTCAGTCCTAAAACAGACTTTTATGGACCATGCCATATCTGAGAAACTTTGTTTGTTGTTCTCTGACATGGTTATTAGTCTTAGAGTATCTATAACAAAATATGTTATATGCAAGAATAACTTAGAAACAACTGAAATCTATTCCTTATATTATGGAATCACAGAAGTCAGATCCAAGAACCAACATTTGGGATCTGCTGTGGGCTCTCTGCTGCAGAAATGCAACATTCTTACTGTATACTTACATAGTCAAATGGCAAAAGAGGGTACCAACTTCCCTTTAACTCTTCTGTAAAGGAAGCAATCTTATTCATGAGGCTCTGATCTCAATAATTACTTCTATTATTATGAATTACCTATGGGAATATGTCCCTCTTCTTAATACCATCATCCTGGTTATTAGATATTGGCATATACATTCTGGGGAAGTGGTAGATAAAAATATCCAGATTATGTCACAGTATATATTTTATGTAGAATTCATATTAATAAATATTAATAATAAATATATATTTCTTCTCTTGTTCCCTTTTCATTCTTAGAATATAAATTCCACCACTAAAACTGCAAGGAGGTTCTAGTGTCTGGCACAAAATAACTTCCAACAAATATTTGAACACCAGTGACTACAAGCTTAACTCAGATAGACCTAAGTTTGAAACTTAGATCTGTGATTTTTTTTTAAACCTAGGTGATCAAAAGTTTCCTTTATGCCATACATTTCTCAAATGTGAGGTGAGATACAATGACCACATAAATTACAACACTACTATGGCTTTACATGAAGGAAAATACACAAAGTGCTTAGCAAACTTCTGGGGCAAGATCCTGTATTAGGAGCTGTCCCTGCTTCTATGAGATAGAAGCCTTGGGGGTGGAGGGCCTCTATTCCAAGGAGAAAATGAATGGAAGAATGTGGGGAACCTCAGTAGAAGTGATAGGACAGTCATAGCATGGAAAACTAAAAGATTACACAGCTAAAAGCAGAAGCTCCAGGCCGGGTTCCCGTAGAGAAGGAGCTAAAACTATGCCCACAGTTTCACTACTGCTGAGAATCAAGCCCTCAAGAGAAGGCTTCACAATTAAAGGACTCCCAAATAAAATTAGAAGAGAAACTCACCTCAGAGGTGCAAACCACGCACAGAAGTATATAAAACACGAAAAAGAAAGGCAAAACGTTCTTCCAAAAGATCCTAATTCTTCACTAATAACTCTAAAATACAAAATAGATGAAATAAAAGACAAGAAACTTGTAACCATAGTTGTAAAAACTGTCTGAGCCTTCAAAGAAGATTCAAACAAGGTGACCAAAAAGGAAGTCATTTGAAGACTTGTATAAGAAAGTCAGCAAACATGAATAAAAAAACTCATCAACAAGATTTAGAAATTTGGCAAGGAAGCTGAGATTGTGTGTGGTGAAGGAGGACTAGTATGTTAGGAAAGTAAGACTCAGTAAGTCAAGTCAACAGTGGAATGGATCAAAGCACACTGACTGAGAGAGCAAATTAAAAGTAAAATAAACACACTTGCTAGCTTTTCATTAATATAAGCTTGCATCTCTACGTGTGCTGTTATTCAATACATTGGAAAAAGGTAGCATGTGGCAGAGGCGACTCATATATTGGAAAATGATAAAATAGAGATCTCTAGTCAGAAATAAAAACAAATTATCCACTCCAAAACCCACCCCGAGTAACCCACTTCTGCTATCACGCCTATTTGTACCTCACAACCTCCCCAAAATGTTCTCACAACCTCCCCAACATGTCGAACACATGAGCTCAGGGAAGAATACTTTGCACCAAATCATAAACAACATAGCATCTTTTTGAATGTGTAATAAGAAATACTTTCCCTTGACTTAATGAATAGATAATTCTCAAAACCTAGACTTAATTTTTGAGATTACAGTCTTTGATTTTCACAAACAATCTGCTTTGTAACTTCTTGTTAAATATTAGTTTCAAAAACTAAAATGCATATAAAATTATTTTACACATACACACACACGGAGAGAGGGGGGTTTCTGAAACTTCTGATACCAGGGCTCATTATTCCTAAATATTTTCAGAATAAATCTCTTCCTTTGGGCATATTTTCTCATATAGTCACAGAAAAATCACTCATGTTTACAATATGTTTATCTAACCTATATTCCAATTCTATCATTTGACCTGAAGATGTCCTTTTACTTCTTCTAAAACAGAATCCAGCATAGGCTAGATACTACATTTAATAATCATCTTTCTCTTTTTCTTTTTTGTTTCCTTCTTTTTTTGTTTTTGTTTTTGCCTTTCAATACAGGGTCTCTGTGTGTTCCCTGGTTGTCCATCCTGGAAGTCACTCTGTAGATCAGCCTGGTCTCAAACTCTTACTTATGAACATGTATTATATGTGTAGTTTTATATTCATAATTTTAACATTTATGCCTATGTGAATTTAATTATTCAAAAACTTATCATTTCTTAAAGACATTAGCACATTTCATCAGCTAGGCAGAGCTTCACATTTTTCAAAATATCTCCTATATAAATACCACTCTGTTAAAAACTTAGCATGCTGGGAAAAAAGAATAAACGTCTTTATTATCTGTGAGCACATAGATGATTCTTCAAACATGAACTTCTGAAGTGAAATAAGTGAAATTTCAGGGAAAGTTGAGCCTTTTCTTCCTCATTATATGTCAAATAATCTCTTCAAACATGAAGAAAAAGCAATTTGGAAAGCAATTCTGTTACTGTTAGTAAGTTTTTATTTCTGACTTATTTGTATATAACATAAAAATACAAACTTACAAAAGAAAAGGGAAAGCAAACAGTTCTCCATGCAGTCCTGGAGAAAGTCAGGCTAACATAGTGATGGGAATAATCATTATTCGTGTACAAAAGTGCTCACAATAACATGGGCTCCCATACAAGTGACTCACCACTGAAGGGGTGTGTTTAATGCTTAAGAGTTATGACAAGTCTATAATGGTAGAGGAAGTAATTCCCATCCCAAAGAGAAGTTCTGCTTCTTTCTTTTGGGACACTGGCTATTATTTCCTCTGTGTAAGGAACTAGGTAATTGCCCTAAGACATGCAGAGAAAGTCTAAACTAGCCTACATAGAGAAACAGTGTTAGCAGGATAAGATGCCTTATTGCCCAGCTCCTACAGTCCCCCGTTTTTCCATCTCAAGTCAGGGTAGAGGTGTAATTACATTAGAGTCCTGGGCAGAACTGCTCAAATCAGCACTCCCTAACTTCACTACCAAGAGATAGCATGAGTAATAATAAAAATAATGGTCATTGTTATAATACACTAAATTTTAATATGAGTTGCTATGAAGCAATAGATAAATGCTGTGGGACAATGGTCTTGTATCCTGTAAAGATTTGTCACTTGGACAAATCTTGTATTGGCCAGTAGCCAGGAAGGAAGTACAGGTGGGGGTGACCTGAACAGGAGAATTCTGGGAAGAAGAAAGGCTCAGTCTGCAGCCATCACCAAAGGCAGAGGAAGCAAGATGAGAATGCCTCACTGATAAAAGGTACCAAGCCACATGGCTAACACAGAAAAGAATTATGGGTTAAGATGTAAGAGTTAGTTAATAAGAAGCCTGAGCTAATAGGTCAACCAGTTTATAATTGATGTAGGCCTCTGAGTGTTTTTTGGGGACTGAACAGCTGCGGGACCGGGAAGAAACCTCTATCAACAGATAAAGAAAATGTAGCAGCATTGCAGACAGTGGATGTCATGGACTGAGATGACAAAAAATGCTCAGGTAAGGAAGCAAACATATGCAACTCATCATCCTTACTCAGTCAAGGGGTGGAATTATAACATAATGATAAGTATCTGCTCAGCATGCATGAGGTCCTTAGTTCACTTCCAAGTACTAGAAAATGATAGTGATAGTAATGCTTATTCATGTTTCAGCAGGGATTTCACTTTTTTCAACCTCAATTTTTTAATCAATCTAATACAAAACCTAAAGCAAAAAAAGTCATGAAGCATGAGTGATAAAACTCAGTGCTGAAAGAGTGAACAGCACTGAGTAGGGCTATATTTTCAATATTTGAACCTATCTACAAAGTTCCAGAGGCTTAGTTTCTGATGTAGCCTTTCTAATAATGATATTACATGGCATAGATTTGTCATTTAATAGTTTATGGAGTATTCAGGTACACAATTTAATTTGATCATATAAATAACCCTATGAAGTCTCAGTCAGAGTCTTATAGAAATAAAACTGAGTCAAAGAAGTTACATGACTTGTTCAAGATTGGAAAACTTGGAAGAAAAGTATTTAATCTGCTCAAGCAAAAAACTTGAATTGCTAGCCCTAGCTGATGGCTAAGATCTAAGAATGTGCATATAAAACAAGGTGGTATATCAGAACTAATAATTACTAATCATGTAATGCATGTACAAGTGGATCACAAGAGATGTATAATAAAAGTATGTTCCAAAGTGTATAATAAATAACTAGACAACTAATTAATAGTTTGCTCCAGAGTTCTGAACTTTTTACTTTAAAAATACCTTCCTTTGAGAATCTTGTATTTTTATTATACTCTAGATAATCTCCAAAGGCTATTCTAAGGACTAATCTCAGGCGTCTTGTAATCTCTTAAAGTTAAACAACGTAGGTGCTATTTCAAAGTCTTTCAAGGTTTGATTTAATGAATAGCAAGCACCTCAGATCCACAGGGAGAAGTTTTCTACCACAACCTCCCTAGCTATCTTTTGAAAAAGAAAGTTAGCATATGCACCAAATGGAGTTCTTACTGTGCTCCAAGTATTGCTTATTGGGGATGACATGTGTTGCTACTGTCTTTTGGTCTACACAAATGTATATGGTTTTAAGAGTTCCTACCCTGTGCTTTTCCATTAACCACGTCTACCCAAACACTGGAACAGTTCCATCTCCTTTTAACAACTTCCCATTAAACCTCATGGACCATATCCTGTACTTAATGGGCTGTTAATATTTTAAAGCTTCTGTCCCTCTACTGTAAATCCCTTGTACCCATTGAAATGTTGAAAACACATACAAAAGGATTTTTCCAGCGGAAACAAAGAAATCACACAACTCACATTTTGACAAACAGTAAACTGTTCATTTATAACAGATGCTGTAATATCAGTGCAGCATGCAGTAATTATGACAGCTGTGTATCAGAACACACTGAATATCGCTGGGCACATGCAGACATTTCACTGCTTCAAGCCATATACTTTCCACAAAGCACTTGTTTAATCATTAACATGTCACCTGATTGAAAATCAAAACAAACCTAAAATTAAGGTAATATGCCAAGAGAATTTAACCTTATTATTTATTTAAGTTTAATAAATACACACATGCAAAACATTAATGAGATTAATTAGTTAATTATCTGAATAAAACAAACTAAAATTTTGAAAATGTTTGGAATAATTCACTTTTGCGGACAAGGGGTATGAATAAACAGACAAGATCATTTTACTTCTTTTACCTAACACATTTAAGTTCAGAAAGAGAAATAGTGAGACAAAACTTTCACAAGGATTAATATGTCTTTATCATGAGGTATCTTGGTCCTAGGGAGAAGGAGATGCTATCTGACTGAGCAGAACATTTCCTTTCTGTGGCCATCATTGTCTTTTATCAGAGCCACTCCTCTCTCGCTATCTGCTTTTCCTATTGTCTAGCTTGATGTTTCTTTCTTCTTCTCTGACCTTTAAACACTAAAGCAATCCAAATTTAATCTTCAGAACGCTCCTCTGCAAACATTTTCTTTCTAGTTTACTGGCTTTAAATTATATATACTTATGTTGCCCAAATTTTTAATTTCAATGCTCCCTACCAGAGTGTAGCCAATTGTCTACTTGATATTTCCTCTCACCTACCTAATAAGCATCATAAAATTAGCAAAATTAAAATCAAGAAGTCTTACCCTTCCCTTAATAATCTGTTGTTCAATCATGTTTTCCCTTTAAAAAGCAACTGCACAGAAGGGGTGAGGGGGGCACAGCGACTTGGCAGTCTAAAATTTAGTAATTTTAATTTATTTCGATTATTATCTCCCCTCCCACCTCATCATTGTGAATAGAGCTGGAGAGATGGTTCAGTAGTTAAAGTGCTCTCCATGGAAGAGGACTAGAATTCAAATGTCTAGACCTATGCAAATGCCTGGTAGAAGGAGTACTAGCCTAAGATTCCAGTTTCAGAAGTGAGGAGGAGGAGAAAAGGGATGAGAAGGGGTGAAAATAGTAAAGGAAAAAAAAAGTTGAGTCCTGACAAAAATCTTGGAATATGGCATAAATGTTTAAGTTGTGGACTTTAAATATAGCCAACTAAGCAAAATGCCCGTGTGTTCTTAATTACTATAATTACTTGGTAATACTATATACCAAGCTAATCCTGTCATTAACTTAAATAAAATTATGGGTAGAATTTATAATTAATGATAACTAATGATAGCTGTTAGCTGTCTTAAGTTGCATTTATTTACAGTATATAGTGTTTTAATGTATAGATACATTGTAGAATAGCTAGGTCCACCTATTTAACACAGGCATTATCTTCCTCTGAAAGCCCAGAGATGATCATAGAAGTGTTAAGATCTTAAGAGCCAAACATAACAGAGGACTGTAGCAAAACAGTGTTTCCTGGACATGACTGGGAAGAGAAACAGATTAACTCATAGAGGGTGCCACAAACATACAGAACACCTGCACAAGATAAAACCAAAGAAGATACCAGCATGGATGGGAGCGGGGCTCTTGAAGTCCCATGCCAATATGCTTACTTATCTTCAGCACCTCTCATAATTACCCCAAAGATCAAGCAACACACATCCAGATTTTAAATGATCTGTGGCTAGAACTAGAGGCAAACTCAGCTGGACATTTTCTCACAAGACAATGGTTTTCCTAAAGGAACTCTGTGGTAAGCCTGTATGCTTGTGTCTCGTTCCACTTGCAAGAAAGTGAATAAATGAAAACTTGGCATGATACTCATGCAAGACTGCAAACCTTAACATAAGCTGTCAATCACAATTTTCTGAGGAAATTTTATTCAGTATGATAATACATTACTTGGGTTCTCCAAAACATTTTCAATAACAAACACAGCAGGAATTTTTTAAATAAACTTTTCAACATTATCTACAAATATTCTATTATAAATGGTTAATATTTTTAATATTTTATTTTAATAAAAATACTCTTAATTCTGCAAAGCTACAGAGAAACCCTGTCTTAAAAAAAAACAAAAAAAATACTCTTAATTGTTCAATTAGATTGGATAATGCATTATTGCATTCTATCATCAAAGAATTTTTTACCCAATATCTTCAGCTTCTAAGCCCATTAAAAACTGCATTTGTACTTGGTGGCATAATGTGAAAGTCATTTTACAATAAAAAAATATACCCTGTGCTTACTTGTGCTTAAAGTGAAAAGACTTAAATTAATTATTAACAAGGGATCAATAAAAATCTACATTCTTCTGTGTTTACTGTAGCTAATGAAGGTTACTAACTATCAGTATTTTAGGTTTGGTTTATTCTTCTCTGAACAATTACAATTTCTTTTGGCTCTACTAGTTCCTGAGTCGATTGTTATAATTCAATCAATAGACATATATAAAATACTAATGATGCAATTCAGGGGAAAAAAGCGAAAATATGATGGATTGATACAATAAATGTGTTTGACAGAAAGAGCTTGAGAACTTGATGGTACAGAAAGGACTCTCTACAAACCTCCTCTGAAATAAATCACAAAACCCTGAAGTGCTACATATGCAGGGAAATGAATATCACAATCTCTGAAGACAGAGGAACAGGGCAGAGCTGACAGAGGAATCAGAGTGAAAGAGCCTTGTGAGTTAAGCTCCCCTAGTTTACTATGCTTAGCTCAAACATTCATGTCTTAACACATATTGGACAATTCAATGCATATCACTTAACTTCATAAAAAAGTGTCAGGTTTAAGAATTTCTTCCTAATGGATAAAGAAAATGTGGTACATTTACACAATGGAGTATTTATTACTCAGTGATTAGAAAAAGAATCATCCTGGGCGAGGTATCCCAGAATCAGTAATGCAACTGTGGAGAATATTCACTTAGAGGTGGATAATAGCTGTTAAGTCAATGATACCGAAGCTACAATCTGTAGAAAGAGAGGTCAGGTCAGGTATAGAGTAAGAGACTGGGGAGACTGAGAAATCTCATCAGGAAAAGGAAACTGAGTAGTTAGTTATGGATGGAGGGGCTGGAATAAGAGTATGAAGTGGGAAGGTGCTGGGAAGAGGGGGATAGAAAGATTACAAGAAGAGACAGTTTTTGAGGGCCATTTGAGGGGCTGTATGGAAATCTAAAACAGGAGCTCATAAAATACAGACATACATATACAAAGGTGATCTAAATGAGATCACTAAATAATGTAACTGGTTTCCAACAAGCCATCTTATCACCAAATGAAGTTGCCAGTACCAGAACTGGGTTATATCTAACTGAGTGTTTGGCCAAAGGGGTCTTATGGGTATCCACAAACAACCTTGGCTGTTGCCAAGACTATCAGCTGCTCTCCACAAACTGATGACAAGAAAACACCTACACAATGAATATGCAGATGTCAAGCTGGTGTCTACAAAGAGTTCTCATCCCTGTGTTCTAGAGCCTTTGTTACACTTACTAAAATACAGGGGAAACTCTCACCTCATCCACATAAAAAAATAAATTAAAAAAAGTTATGAGAACATATTTTCAAAAATAAAAATACATTTTGAAAATATAATAATAAATCAATTAAATATTAAAGTAGAATTCACGAGGCACAAAATGGTCTATCAAGAGAGGAAAGGCACATATATACACAAAAACCTCAAATCAATTCTTCAGGAAAAAAGAAAAGTAAACATAACTTTAAATAATTTTTTTTGAGACAGGTTTTCTCTGTAGCTTTGGAGCCTGTCCAGGAACTAGCTCTTGTAGACCAGGCTAGCCTTAAACTCACAGAAATCCACCTGCCTCTGCCTCCCAAGTGCTGGAATTAAAGGCGTGCACCACCACCACTCAGCTCTCATTGTCTTTATTTTGATTTGCTATCTATACTGTCCATATTGTTGTATAGTTTCTACATCTATTTCAAGGATTTAATTTTGACTATATCTCATACCTCATTCCCTAGCCCATTTGTCTGTTCCCTTCTGAACTTAGGTCCTCTTGTCTCCAATGCTGAAGTTAGAAGTGCGCCTATCACACTTAGGTTTTCCCATGAGTTCTAGGGGTCTAACCAGATCTTGATACTTACACAGCAAGCACTTCATTGATGGAACTATCTCCCGCAACCCAAAATATTAAGTTCTAAAGTGAACCAAGAAGTTCTAAAAGCAATGGAAATTTTTTCAAATGGTTAGGAAGACTTGAGAAAAACCAGAACTTCTAAAATAAATTAGGTATGATTTTACAAAAAGAATCTGGTGAATGAGTAAAATACAGAATAATTACAGCATAAAGGGGAATTAAGGACTTGTAGATTTTTGGAAAATTTTTCTGTTTCGTTTTTGTGTTTTTGTTTGTTTGGTTTGGTTTTTCAAGACAGGGTTTCTCTGTAGCTTTGAAGCCTGTCATGGAACTTGCTCTGTAGACTAGACTGGCCTCAAACTCACAGAGATCTGCCTGTCTCCCTCCCAAATACTGGGATTAAAAGTGTGTGCCACCACAGCCTGGCAAAAACTTGTAGACTGATTTTATATATATATATATATATATATATGAATATATATAAATAAATATATATATATTCATTCAAAAGAACCATACATCAACAGACCCAGAAAAAATGAGAATCTGTGATTGTAAATATAATGTATATGTAATACCCAAATATTGATGGAAGATATAAATCCAAAGATATATAAGACACATTATAACTAAAGAGGATATATAGCTTAGAAAGCAAGAAAAGAGAAGCCTTCCACAAACAAAAAAAAAGTCACAATAAATATAGACAAAACATACACCTGAAAGATTGATGTACAAAAGGATAAAGTACTCTTCTAAATACCTGCTACTTTCTAAAAGCATATCTAAAATAATGCTATAAATCAAAGCCTATATAAGTATATCCAACAAATAAAATGCCTTAAAAGAAAGCCATACTATTAAAATTTTTAAAATGTTACAAACAAGGAGAGTCCTCAGCATACCAAGAGTAGATAATTACAAACTGCTATCTAACTAAGTAAAATATTCTCAAACTCTTTAAAGCAAATTTGAAAAAACAAGAAAAAATCAGTAAATCCAAATTAGCAAGATGTTTGAAAATACATCTTTCAATTCACATACCACATATCCATAAAAACAAGAAACCCCTGAACAAAAAATAGAACAACATAAATGAAACATATATATCTAGATATATGAATAAATAAATATATACATATATATGAGAAACAAAAAAATGAAAACTTGTAAAACTAGTCAATGGCATACTGGTACAGGATTGTCTGGAGGCAGAGAGGCAGGAGGATACTGATAAGACAAATTCAAGGCCAGTGGGGCTATGTGTTAAGATACCGTCTTACTTTGTCTCAAAATACAAACACTACACTTACAAATACAAAGCTACTAAAAGCTAATAAGTAGCAATGTTATAGACTATTCAATCAACATATAATAGTAACAATTTGAAATAAAATTTTAGTAATAATATCATTTACAATAGCATGCACAAAATATGACCTAACATGTAAAAAGACTGAATATATTAATTTACTATGCAACATACACTCAAGGAGAAAGATCACATAGGGCAAAAAATATCAAGATGGAGATTGGCTCAGCAATTAGGAACACTTGCTTCTTTTCCAGAGGGCCCAAGATCAATTCCAAGCATCCACATGCCTGCTCACATGGTCAGATCACCAGTACCACTTTGGACTTTTCAGGCACTAGGTACACATACACACAGAGGCCAAATGCTCATACATATGAAATATTTTTTAAATTAATACCAAAAGGTGAAGTTCACTAGGACCATCTTTGATCACCACCTACCACAGGTGCCAAACATATTAAAGTATCTCCACATAATTATTTTGCCTTAACTACTTTGTTAAGTGCTTTAAAAAGAACTCTGCAACTAGTTTGTTTTAAACCTTGCTTTTACTAACCATTCCTCAACTTCCCTGTCAAAAATGGGAGATAATAGCAGTATCCAATTTATACAGTTAAGCATAAAATATTAAGCATTTATAAAACTCTTAATTATTTGGCATATAATACGCATGTTTATATACATATACATTGGTACAACCATAAAACAAATGTCAGTCCTGAAGTTACTCTTTCTTAAAACGTTTAATAACAATACACCATCTTATTTCCATTTTTAGTTGAAACTTCATAATCACAGTTAATGCCTGTTTTGGCAGGCCCTAACTTGTACCCATATTCTAGAACTAACTGTATATGATACCTACTTTCACTCTTAAAAGACTGTTTACACAAGAAATTATAATCATTCTAGTTTGCCGTAGTTCTAGACCGGAGAGAAAACAATTGTCAATAAATAGATTTGAGTAAAGAACCAATAAGACAGGAACAAAGGAAAAGACACAGGAGAGGAGAGGATGGCAGGAATGGTGGGCCACAGAGGAAGAAGACCACGTGCTTCAAAACAGCTGCTGGCAAAATCCACCTTTCTATAATCTGAACTCAAAACTCATATATTGTCCTTAAACCTAATGATAATAAGTTATAAAATATTTAATATTATTATTATTTCCTTGAACATTTTTATTTCTTATGAATTAAATGTTACTGTGCCATGTTTAATCTCCTTTTTATCTCTCTTTCTTCACACATCACCATGAAGCCAGTATTAAATCCAGACAGATATAGTCTTTTAAAAAATGTGGTTAAATTCATACATTATAGGCCAAACTCTATCAAAACCATTTTAGAGCAATTTTTAAGTTTTATATAGTTGATTTACTTCAGAAATTCCCATTCCTTTATGATCTAGGAGTGCCAAAGTAAACAGTTATGACCCTTTATGAGAATAAATACACCAATTTTATTTAAGGATCTAATTATGGGAATTAGTGTGCATTTTGCATCTATACTTTAAGATGTACTGATGAGTACTATGCTTTTCACAAATAGAAATTATAAAAGTATATTGATTAAAAAAATAACCTAATAAGAGGACTGGAGAGAAAGCTTGGAGGTTAAGATTACTTGCTGCAGGGAAAGAGAAAAAGACAAGATCTCCTGAGTAAATTCGGAGCGTGGGGGTCACAGGAGAGGGTAGGAAAGGAGAGGGGAGGATGGGAGGGAAACAAACAAAATGGATTGCTTGATTAAAAACAATAAAAAATGGTTTAAAAAAAAAGAGCACTTGCTGCTCTTGCAGAGGACCCAAGTTCAGTTCCCAGCACCCTCTTCAGGTAGCGTACATCTGCCTATAGCTCCAGTTCTCAAGGTGCCTACACACACACATGCACAATAAAAAAGTTTTTTAAAGAAATAGAAAAATAGCCTACTGAAGAAAGGAATTCTTAAATCTGTTACACTGGATTTAGGCTAGTAAGAAGAATGTGATATTAATACATGCCATATCATAGATAAATGATATCTGTGAAAGGTCCAGAATAGGTACAATAATAAGAGAAAAGGTTAGATTAGCTGCTATCTGGGGCCGGCAAGGCTAGGGCTGGGAGTCAGGGGAATGGGCATGACTTCCTTTAGAAGTAACAGAGTATTCTAAAATTAATTATAGTGATGGTACCATAACCTTCTGAACAAGTACACAGAAACCACTAAATTGTCCTTTTAAAGAGTAAATTATGTGGTCTGAATTATATCTCAAGAATATTGTTTCCATGCAAAAAGAACTTAGGTGATATTTCTATTCCAGATATATAAAGTGCAATGTGTTAATATCTTAAAATGGAAAATTATGTTTCCAATACCTTATAGAAGAGAAAGACAAAAATATATAAATCAGTTTTTACTAATAGTACAGTCTACTTCACCAGCTTCCTACTGAATTTCAAACTATGTATAAATTTCTTAAATATTTTTTACCACAACATAAATTCAGAAATTGGTTTCATTTTAAGTTTGTGATTGATATTTCCTGTCTTCATGTGGAAATGAAAAGTAAATAATATGTCATAGGCAAGATTTTATTCTTAAGCAACTGTTATTAGCAGTTTGTTAATATGTAGTTAACGACGTATATAAGATGATGCAAATCAAGTTAATATTTGATTTAAGTATTCCAAAATTTACACATATGTCAAAACACTATATAATAAATACATACAACTTGATCAATTTTAGATATAATTTATAAAAGCACAAAATCTAACAAAAATTAATATTAAAGATTTTTATCAAGTTAATGTTACACAGTCCTATTTTGCCCAATAACTTGAGTGTCAAGAATTTATGGTGCAGAGTTTAATCATTGACTGACATAGTTAGATAGTCATTAACAGTTCATAATTCTGCCGACTTGTGGAGGTGCATGTCTTTACTCCCAGCACTTGGAGGCAGAGGCAGGTGAATCACTGTGAGTTTGAGGCTAGCCTGGTCTACAAATCAAGCTCCAGGACAGCCAGGGATGTTACACAGAGAAACTCTGTCTTGAAAACAAATAAGCAAAAACAAAAATTGATAGTTTTGAGAGTTTAGATAGAAACCACAAAAAAGAACATTCTCATTGTCCTACAATTGTTTATTTAAAATATACTTTAGGGAAGGAGAGATGGCTTATCATCTAAGAATACCCCTTGCTTCTGTAGAGGACCAAGGAACAATACCCAGCACCTACAAAGTAATTCACAACCCCCATCACCATGGATCCTATGCCCTCTTTTGGCCTCCATGGGCAGTACGCACACAAGTGGTATACAGACATAAATGCAGACAAAATACTCATATACATAAAAGATTAGATAAATAAAACATAACATATAAAATAGAATACAGAGAAATGTCGCCACATTTCCACACATATATATGATTGCACTAACCAGTTGGTATTCAGAGATAAGAGATCCGGTAATATCATATCATAGAGAAGAAACTAAACATCATTTTAGAAAGTGACATGGAGCTATATGTCAAGTTTTTATGAGTCTGATTGGTAACAACGGGTGTTCACTACATTATAAATTATTACATATTAATAACAATATCTATAAAATGTTACAGATACATATTGTGGTGTTTTGAATAGAAATGGCTCCCACAAGTTCATTTATCTGAATGCTTAGTCACCAGAAAGTGGCAATATTTGAGAAGGATTAGAGATGTAGCCTTGCTGGCGTAGGTATGAACTTGCTGGAGGAAGTGTGTCACTGAGGATGGGTTGGAAGTGGATTTAAGGTTTTAAAGGCACACACCAGGCTCAGTGTTGCTCCCTGTGCCTATAGATCAGGATGTAACTCTTAGCTACTGCTCCAGTGCTTGCCTACATGACATGCTGCCATGTTTCCCTCAATGATGATTATGGACTAACCTCGGAAACTGCAAGCAAGCCCCTAATTAAATGCTTTCTTTTATAAGATTTTCCTTGCCCATAGTGTCTCTTCACAGAAATAGAACAGTGACCAAGAGACCAAGACACATAGGTTTACATGTAAAACACATACATGTATATGAAAGATAGAATATGTAAATAACTTGATGAGTTCTTAGTTCTTGTTTTTCAGTATTACTAATACTAGATAAAACAATTATGTTTTAATTTGATAGTACATTCAATTAAGTCGCTGGGTTTGCATGTAGCTCAGTATTGCTATAAATGTGGCCTAGCCTAATACAAAATTGTAAACTTACTAAAATGTTATAAGACATTTTTGTAAGTTCTTTTTTAAAGTTGGATTGCTCAGTTCTCAAGGGAGAACTTTGTCAATGACAGCATCGTATTATAATATCAAAAGTTGAACACACCTGTTTTCTTTCTGTCTAGTCAGTGACCTAATAACTTTGCAGGGTACAGTTTAAACTCAAATAAATAAAATAAAATAGTATCATTTTTTTTAACAGAGCTCTTAAAACTGCCTAAGTGACTATAGTTCCAAATGACTTTGCGCTTAAAACATTTAAGTTCTTGGAACAAATTTGGTCTTGTGGAGATAAAAGTATCACCAGTTTTCTTCTGTAATCCTTGAAAACTACATTCCACATTACCCCTAGTGAGCTGACATTTCAAGTAAACATAAATCATGCTCTACTAATAAATGGTGGAGTTACAACTCTGAGTGTGCAAGTTATATGATACAGGTTTCAACCTTAATATAAAATCATTTGTGGAATTCTCTGAATTTTACTAAAAGTAACATCATAATATGTATCAATATGTGTATATATATTCACTGATAACTCTCATTACTTCACTGAAAAACAACTACATAATGAAAATAGTAATCATTTCATTTTGATTAGGCATTCTGTGACCCAAGTATATAAGCTACCGTCACCTTGAGGTGTTAATAGTAGTTTAAAATAGATACTGCCCTAAAGAGACATTTGTATGTGTGCACATGTTCATGTGCATGCTTGTATGTGGAAATACATATGTATACTTGTGAGTATGGAGGCAGGAGGTTAATGTCGAGTGTCGTTTTCAATCATTTCTCCACCATATTTGCTAAAGGTTTATTTAATTGTACTTTTCATGCATGCATGTTTATCTGCAGGTATCTGTATACACCACTTGCATTCCTGGTCTCCATAGAGGTCAAAAGATGTCAGACCCCTAAAACTGGAGACAGTTGAAAGCCATTATATGGACGCTAGGAATCAAATCCAGATCCTCTGCAAGAGCAGCAAGCACCCTTAACTACGGAACTATCTCTCTAACCCATCTCTATCTTATTTGAGACAGGGTCTGTAACTTACCAGTCAGCTATTTCCTTCTGTCTCTGCTTTCCCATCAATGTATATTACGACATCTGGGTTTTTATGGGAATGGTAGGGATCTGAAATCAGGTACTAATGATTCCCCACCAAACATTTTACCAAATGAGCCATCTTCACCTGCTACAAAAGGCATTCTTGTGACCTCAATTACATTATCCAATATAGATTGACAGGAGATCTGAACACTGACTTCTATTAAATCCTGATGGCATTCCTAATGCTACTATGACTGGTTACCAGAGACAATAAAAGAAAGAAAGTTATGTTCAAATTTCAGATACCAAAGCCACTCAAAGCAAAAAACTCAACAGAGAATTAAGGAGCTATCTAGGCAAATTAAGAGTTGAATATTGTAGCCATAATAGGGTAGTAAACTGCCCAAATCTGTTTTCTACTGAAATACTTATGAATCTGTAGCCTTGATGCAACTACTGTTACTTTCTGAAAAAAATGTGAAAATCTAGTGCAGATATATTGAAACTGTATAGTTGTAGTTATATGAGACAGAAAGGAATATAGAAAGCATGTAAATTTATGTGATCATTTTGATAACTATATACATAGAAGTTTTCCATGATTTCATTAACACTAACCATGTCCATATATGTTAGTGAATAAAAGGTTTCTACATTAGCACAATTCCTAGTAAATTTTTAATTCCTTAAGTATATTTGATAGTCTTTCAGGTATAAATACTATGAGGAATCAGAAAACTGATCAGACAGTTGTATCAGCACATACATATAGGATCAAAAGGTGTAGTTTTATTCAGCAAGCATATGATAAAAGTATCTAGTTTCTGACATCAGGAAGATGAGGCTAGTCCAAATTTAAAACAAGTATACCTTAAAAAGCACTCGGAAACTTTATGGTACAGTTGACAGAAGTTTTTGTAAAAGTTAAATCATGTTATCTTACTGAGTGTCAAGATTCTGATCCTACCTCCCTCCTTAGATGTTAAAGAATAGAGGCCTACCACAGATCATGCATATGTTAAATATATGCTTGCAAATGAAAAAAATAATCAAAATGACAAAGCTATTTCACTCAGCCAATACAGCATTTGTTTCCATTTGCTTACTGTTCGTTTTGTTAATTTATTGTCTTTTATTTATAAATAGAGTTAAGTTCAAAATTATTATGTTAGGATTATTAAAGAATAATGTTTCTACACAATCACTGTCAGAATATAAATAAATTAAAACAAAGTTTGGCACATCCACAGTCCCAGCTATTTGGGAGGTTAAGAAAGGAGGACAGCTGGAGCCGTTGTTCTAGATGTCAGACTAACAACATTGAAAGATTAAAAAATGAAAAATAAAAAGAAATCAATGTACATAGGCTAATAAAAAGAAAACAAGATCATCAAGAGTTAAGTCTATTTTGATTTATTAGTTTAATGACCTTAAAAAAACTTATTTAACTATTTTGATTTAGTTTCCTCATTTCTAACATGCAAAAAAATCCCAATGCTATATATACTCCGCAGAGCTGTTGGAGAGTAAGCATAAACAACACTGTAAAAAGGAGAGGGGTGATTTCACTGGGTTATTATGGAGCACTGACTTTTCTTAGAAGAGAACGTTACAAACAATATGATAAAACTGCTTCCTAAAGATTTTCTTATGTATATGTGTGTGTTTGTATGAATGTATGCAATTTATGTACCAGTAGCTGCAGAAGGCATCAGATTCTCCAGAACCTTAGCTATAGGCAGTGTGGAAGCCCAATGTGGGTGATGAGATGTGAAGGGGTCTTCTCCAAAAGCAGCCCAAGCTCACACCCACTGAGCTATCTCTCCAACTCTGAACATGTTTTTTTGCACTTAAATGCTTAATTTAAATAATATAGTTAAATAGACATACAATCTCCTCTTTTTTTAGTAAATTAACACAACTAGGAAGTACATAGGAATAGTTGTCATATTTTATAACCAAAAGTGACAATTTATTTCTGATGCTTTTAAATCTTGCTTTTAATATTTTAACAAATGGTATTTGTACTTCCAACTTAATATTACAAATAGGATTTATAAGGAGAAAAGTCATTTTATTAGATTTCCAAATTAAATCTTAATCTTTCTTTCTTATTTAGCTCATTTTATATAAGCACATTAATAGTAGACCATATTCTTTCACAGTAATAAAAAAATAAATTACCACTTTGCGCTTTCTACACTCATTTGCTGCATGAGGCTTTAGATAAAACCAAATATAGTTACAATATTAAGCAAACACAACAATCAAAGGAAAAATACTTGCAACAAACCATACCTAGTAATTAGAACTGCATTATCGTGGTGGGCAATCCCATTTTCTGGAATGGTGTTTCCATCACTTTGGTGGGAGAGAATGGATTTCTGCCATTTACAGAAGCTATCGAGGGACTTGTCTGCATGATGGTTTATCTCCAAGTTTGGCTGCAATACAACATGCATACCAGAAATGTTCCAAACAAATTACTAAGGTCAGTTGTCAAACTTCTGAAAGCTAAAGTGGGACTATAAGTAGAAGCAGTGGTTGCTAGGAATAATCTCTTGCCGATTTCTATCTCCACAACATCTGACCTAGGATTCATTAAATTTACTACTGAATAGACTTTCCTTCCAGTTCCAACTTCAACAATAAAGAGAACATATATGAAATGTCAGCATACAAAAAACAACCAAAACCATTATTTTCAGGTAAGCCATACAAATAAAATGCTCATCCTTAATTCTGAAACACGTAGCAAATGTGTATATATGGAGAAAAGTTTTAATAAGACATGAGATATATATTATTACAAAGTATTTCAATATTGCATAAAAATTAAAGTCAAGAGCAAAAAAAATATTTAACTATGACTTCCTAAGAGAAGTAACAAAGAAATATATCTGCTCATAATCCAATAGCCTAAAAGCTTTGATGTATAAACTAATTCATTCTTACCTGATCTTCTGTGAGAACAATTAAGCGAGCCACTATAATATTCACAACGTTTCCTAGACTGGAGTCACGGTAAAGTTTGGCAACCTGACCTCCAGAAAATAAGAAAAGACAAAAAGTCAGACAAAAATAATGGAATGATATTTTGAATTTCTAAAAAGCATAAAAAGCAATTTTTAAGTCTTAATGGTGTATGTTTAAAGATATTCATTTACCCTATACTACTTAGGACTCCATCTTCAAGATGCTTTGGTTAAAGGATTTTATGTAAATCTACAAGAAGTATCCTCTCCTAGAGAAGAACTGCATGCATCACAAAATCTTTAATATGAGTTGATGTCCCAAGCTCCTTAAACAAGACTTGAGGACTCATTTTTAAACACTGGTATTAACTAAAAATGAACAACAAGATATTTTACATTTTTTTCTATGTAATTTAAAAGTTAATTGACCAGCCAGGTATGGTGGTACATGCCTTAAATCAAGCAGATCTAGTTCATTCTACATAGTGAAATTCAGCAAGCCATGGTTACATAGAGAGACCCTGTCCCCCTGCCTCCCCAAAAAAGGTCAATTGACAAATTCTTAGTCTGGTTGAAAAAACTCAACAAAATGACATGGCAGTGCATGTCTATGTTTTCAGAGTAAAAGTTCTAGACTCAATCCCAAGCAGTTAATTAAAATGATTCAAATTCATTTCTTACCAACTTATACAAATGAAAGTTTATCATTATTTATTTCAGTAAAAATTCATTACTTTAGTATAAAACACAACAAACTACTTAGTAAGACAGTATATAGAGGGATCAAACTTACAATATTCATCACACTCAAAATGTAATGTTCAATGTCTTTACGGCCATGGTAGCCCACCATCATTTTGTCTGCCACTACCAGTGTCTCCACAAATCTCTCAGTGCTCACAGATCTTCTCTGTCTGCGGTGAAGATGTGTGTCATTAATTGGTGGGAAAGAAGAAAAAGCAGATGTCTTATTCAGCCACCAAGGTTTGCCATGTCTTGTGAGATCTACGATAAAAGTAATAAGTAGTTCAGATAAATTCACTAACAAAATATACTTATGTATAGATCTCATGTAGATAGGTTTCTCATAAACTCTCTAATGGATTAACATATTCAAAATAAGAAGAGTAAAGAACTATATAAACAAGAAAAACTTTCAAATCTTCAAATTAGTTATCTTATCTGAAAAATTATCATTCAATTGCTCATGAAAATAAAATATACCTATAAAGTGAAGTAATTAATAGATTTTTAAACAAGTCATTTCCTATTATTCCAGTGACTATTTATATTCTAAATTGGAGTATATACTGCAATGAACCATTTACGATTAAAATAAACTAGGGCCTAAACTTCCAAACTAGACTAAAACCATGCAGACAGAAAACGACTATGATGAAGTATCTATCCCCAATGTGAAAGGCATCTGTATTACAGTAAGATACTCTTGTTAAAATGTCTTAATTAGGCGGTCCCGGAGAGATGCCTCAGTGATTAAGAACACTGACTGCCCTTCCAAACTCCCAGCAACTACATGGCAGCTCACATGTCTGGAACTCCAAGATCTGACACCCTCACACAGACACATATGCAGGCAAAATAACAATAGACATAAAATAAAAGTTTTAAAAAAAGTTTTAATTAGATCCTATTCTCTTCTTCTCAGTTCTAAAAAGCTATGAATTAGGCTTCCCACAAAATTTTGCTGTCTACAACTATTTATGTTGGCAGAACACACAGAGTATTACTGACCCCCTCACAAGCTTCACTTAAATACAGGTGAGTGAGGCAAATCACCTGTAATCCAACCTCAGAAGGCAGGAACGGGATAACAAGAGCAAGCTGGGTATCAAGGCTAATCCCAGAAGTGAGCTGTAGGCTGGATATAAAGACCCTGACTTGATAAATAGGTGAAAAGACAAAGAGAATGATTTTCGACATCATCCAGGTGGCACCTTAAGCACATGTACTATACACATGCATGCTACACACACATGCACCCATACATAGCAAAAGAAACAAACAAATAACATGTTTACACACACACACACAAACACACACACTTGGAAAATGGAAACAAGAAAATAAAATAAAGGTAGGGGTAATAATAACATGAGACCTGAGAGCAACACACTCTTTTTTGAGAATATCATTTCTACCTTTTCTTTCCTCCCTCCAAAACCTGCCATATACCCCTCCTTGATCCTTTTAAATTTATGACCTCTTTTTTCATTAATTGCTGTTAGGAGTGTGTGTGTACTCAGTCTGTATAATATTACTTGTATGTATGTTTTCAGGGCTGACCATTTGGTATTGGGTAACCCACTGGTGTGCTCTTCCCTGAAAAAGACTATTTCTTCCACTCTCAGCATTGCTTAGTTGCTTATAGTTCTTTGTATAGGGCTGAAGCCAAAAGCCATTCCAACACACCCCACCATTGACTTGGGCATATCTATTGGTGTCACCCTTGCTCAGATCACAGTTAGGGAGTCTTGTTGCTAAGACTTTAAGGGTGTGGTTTCTGACAATACTAGGAGACAAAGTCTCTCAGACAACTCCCAGTCCTTTGTTCTTATCTGCTCTGTCGTCTGTTCCTTGGGCCTTATGTAGAGAGTGTTTTGTAGACGTGCCCACTAGGACTAGGCTCCACAAAACTGCATTTTAGTTGGTTATTCTAAAAACCATATTTGGCATGGTTCATGCAATATATTCCTCAGTTTTAGTTGTATGCCATTTGTAAATACATCATTATGTTTTTATATTTTTCTTTATTAATTAAATTTGAGCATTTCTTCCATGTCTTTATGCAGATTAAAAATTTACACCTCCAGTATCTAAAATGTTTAATGAGGAAAATTTTAATTAATATATAATTGACAGAAAGTGGCACTATTTTAATTGGTCTTCCATTAGCTTTTGCCTTTTTGAAACCGTGCATTGGTAAGATGGAGAAATTTTACGTTACAAAGAAGAAATGAAACATGACCATGAGAAGAAACAGTTAAATACTTTGGAGTTCACATAGATTAAATAATTCTCTTTATTTCTAAAGGTCAAGGGAGGCAGGGACATATCAATTTTCCCAATACTCTACTCCCTACTCCAAAACAGTGTCTGCTCATGTCCAGTTGTGGCAAATAAACCCATAGGTTACCACAACGACCCTGAAACCCATAGGTTACCACAATAGCCCTGTCTTGAATACTCTATTATGAGTGTGGGTAGGACCCCAAATTGGAATACAAGTAATTACGTATATATAAATACATGATTATGTTATACAATACTGTGCATTTGCCACCTCTAGACTTTTCCTTACTGGCTTGAAGAGGGCAAGCAATCATGGTTTTTAACTCATGGAAAGGAACTACAGGTTCCCACAGGCATGTCAAGACTAAAGCTATAGAACCACAAAGAATTGAACTCTGGGAAGAACCAAGCAAATGGGGAAGTGGACTATTCTTCAGCCAAGATACCAGAGAAGATATTGGCTCTAGCTAAGGCTAAGCAATGACCCATCTAGTCAGGCTTCCAGCCATCAAAAGCAGTGGAGTAATAAGTGTTTTTCACAGAAAAATATTATAATAAATATTGTTGTGATGATTGTCAACATGTTTTTTGTATTAATAAAACTTCAGTTTCTCCTCTTCAGTCATCTGCTATCACAAAATCATTAATTTATAAATTATGCCTGTTCATTCCTCTGGCTAAACAGATTACTGTTTAAAAATAGAATAAGTCCCACTAATTTGATCAGTTTTACTTCTCTGAGCCATTCAATTTCTATTTATTTTAACTTAAAGCATTGAAAGATTATGTAGACATACCTGAACCTTATCATAAGCTGCTTCTCAGTGCTCCTATCAGCACCATTCTAATTGTTACCATTTTCAAACTTTTAGTTTTTTAAATTATTAGTTTGCTTGGTTGTCAGTATGTCAGACAATAAATTCTGCGTATTTTATCTACAAATGTCCAATAAAGACAGTATATATCATATGTAATTATATATCTACCATGATATGTATGTATATAGAAATGATAAATAATATTCTGTTTTGTTTTTTAAATTCAATATAATAACTCATTAGAAGCCCTGTATCAGCTGACTTTCCTCTTTGGCATAGATATGTTCCTCTTCCCCTCAGGTCTCAGCTGAAAAGTGCGATCTCCCATGAGACTTTTCTTGACCACGGAAACCTGGGTTTGTCGACCCTGCTGTGCACTCAGTGCTATCACAACCCGGGATATGTTTAAAGGCTTCCAACCTTAAATGTTTGAAGGCCTCCAAGATGTGTGTGTATTCCTGATACCAGCATGAAAACATCAAGCTAACCCAACAGTACGGGGTGCTATAGAAAACCTCTGCATGCAAGTTGTAAATAAAATAAGGAACTACACTTCTTTTTAAAAAAAAAAAAAAAGTCAAATTTTATATAGACACATTTTAAGAATTCTTTAAACAGCCTCCAAACTGACTTAAAACTATTACCAGGTAATACTTTTTAAGATGGTTCTGGACATTATACATCTAACTTGGCATGTATAGTTTTATCATTAATAATGTTTCACTTTCCAGAAAAAAAAAAAGACATTAGCAATACACAAAGCTTCCCAAAACCTTGCACTCACCTGAAACCCCACAATGAGAATGATCATAGATATGTCGTTGCTGGAGTGTAGACTTTTTGTAAATAACATGAGGATGGCCATTTTCATAACTAAAATGTTTGGAATCCTCTGTAGTATTCTTTAGAGGCTCAATAAAATACTCTTCATCTTCTGTAGCAATAATACCATGCTAAAAGAAGGAGCAACAAAGGGTTTACCTAGAAGGGTCATTTTATATAAATATCTTTATTACCAAGATTAAAAGACAAATCAGTATCTCCTCAAAACAGAGCTTAAAATATATGTCAATTTAAATTTTGTTTATTTTCTATATTAAGTAGAGCATTATGTAAATTTCTTCAAATTTTAAGACAATTAAATACCTGCACATGTTCTGCACCCTCTAAATATGTCAAATGCCCATTCCCTCAAAAACGCTTTGAGTTAGTAGAGACAGCTATAAAAACCTAGTTCAGTTCCAAATTGTACATAACTTCATTCTCTGTGTTTAGGTGCAGCTTTGTTATTATTAAGTTTTACCCAATACAAAAGGCAGGGGCTGTAAATCACCCTCAGGCTCAGTCTCTGAATACCATTCCAGAGGAACTCTCCACTCCCTGCTTCCCTACTGCCAACTGAATGGAAGGACTCCCAAATTTAGGGACAGCAAAAGCCAAAAAAGAAGGCTGCTAGGTCCCTGAACGACCTCTTACAAAACAGCCTGATGTAAATACTAACCAAGGGAGAAATAAACTTTTTCAGTGGTAACCATGAACATTTGAGGTCTGTGATATACTGATTAATGTTTTTCTAAAATATGTGTTCCCATTTGGATATGAAGTAACAGGCTTAAAAATCAAGGATTGCCCAACACTGCATATATAGAGAAAGGAAAAGGGATTTGCTGCAACTCAAAAAAAAAAAAAAAAAGCTCCTTGGTTTCCCACAGTACTACATCACATCATGCCTATTTAGTTACCTCCTACTCAGCTGTCATATGGCTCCTAAAAGCTCCTCAGGCTTAAATGGAGTGGTATAATGCCTCTGAGCTAAATTAGAGCTTATTATCAACATCATTTATTTTCAGTTGATTCAATTCCATAAATTTATTTATTTAATCTAGAAATTTATTTAATTACAGTAAATTCACACTGGTTCAGCACAAATCTTGAAGCTAATTAAGTTTAGTACTATGTTCTTCCTCCGTGTTCTAACTTTCAACTAAACCATTGCTTTCTTCAAGAAAAGCATTATGTTTTATATTTCTTTGTATCAGCTACAGCCCCAAGATGTGTCCCATATGCAGTAGGTTCAAATAGTTTACTAATGAAAAAGAAATGAGATGGGGAAAATTACCTGCATAAAAAATAAGAACTCCACAAAATAAATAAGAAGAACATTGCTCTTCTAATCCTGCTTTCCTAAATACGTTATATGCAAGGATGGCTCTTCACCCTACTAGCATTTAACACCAGCTAAAATACAAACTCTCATTTTCCTATTTCCCCAGCTGAGAAAAATGAAAGAACTGCTCTAAATTACTCATTTTAAACAACACTCTGGGGAGCCTTTAGGGTTCTATAAAGTACCCTAAAGGGATTGTACCAGACAACAAAGCGGGACCTAGACTTGGATTCCAGGGCTCAGAATCAGCTGTTTTTATTAATCCGTGTACTAAGTGTCCAAATAATAGTTCATATGAGAAAAAAGGTTTCCTTTTTCTAAAAAAGAAAAACAAAACTAGAAAACATCTAGTCCAAATAATCTCTAATGTCCCTTTGATTTTTAAACTTTTATGATTCTATTTAGAGAAATTCATTCGAACTACTATATGCTTAGATAGATAAAACATAATCAGATGTGTTATAACTTACAGAGTAGGTTGTCATTCACCCACAACCTACACAAAATGAGTTGAGGAACAAAACAACAACAAAAAGGAGCCTTAGTAACTTTATGTTTTTTTTTATGATTGTTTATATCCTTATGGGTAGCAGACCCTATATTAAATACAAACCCTGAGGAATAACTCAATACACTATAACAAACTCCAATATCTGTGTAAAAATGAACTTACCAGGCAATTTAACAATGTCCTAGAAAACTGAGCAGAGTGTTTTTAAAAACATAGTCATGTTTTGTTAAGACTTTGATTAAAAGAAAATGTAGGACAGCAATCTAGGGTTTGAACCACAAAGATTAGGACACTGAAGTCATACTGGTCTGTCATCAGTATTAAGTTGAAACCACTAACAAAATCTCAGGTTATTGAGGGAAAACAGATTCAGAAAGCTAATAAGCAAGAAAGAAGAAACCTTTCAAGAATGAAAACATTCTGAAATGGCATTTATGAGGTTTCATGTAATACGTTTCCTATAAAATGTTTTCACATGTTTCACTTAATTTTAATAGTTCTATGAAATAAACAATATGATCAGCTTTACAAATAAGCTAAAGGGGCAAATTGTAGCAGAAAACTCATTTGACTGACCTCAGAGTTTAGACACTTAATCACTATATTATAATTATCTCATCACCTAAGGGCTGTTTCTGATTGAGTGCCTCTGGTAGTATGAAAACTATACTAGATGATGGAGGTAAAACAGTGAATCAAAGAAAGTCTGGGCTCTGTCATAATACTTACACTCTAATAGGAAAAGGTAATTGATTACATATATAAATGGTATATCAGATTGTGGTGTTAAGAAAAGGAGAAAGGGCAATGAAAAAAGAACAGAGAATTATAAGAAGCTTACGCAAACTACTTACAATATTTGGAAATATCCTCTTGGATGCACTATTTGGACTGTAGAGATAACTCAGTTGGTGAAGTACTTGCCTCATGTGTTTCAGACCTGAGATGAAGCCCCAGAAACCATGTACACATGCAGGTATGGAGTCACACACTTGTAATATTGCTCCCTAGAGTAAGTCGAGCTCTAGGGAGATGGGAAAAGATGGACCACTGAGGCTCAATAGTCAGCCAGTCTAACTTACTTTGCCCAAGTCAATGAGGATTCTGTCTCAAAAACCAAAGTGTATGGCACCCAAGGAACGACACCTGAGACTGATTACTGGGTTCCACGTGCATTGGAACACACATGCACACCTGCACACACACACACACAAAATATAATGCTATTTGAACAGAAGCTTGCATAAAGTAAATGAGAAAGTGAAGAAAGATGTATTGATAAAAAGACCAAGCCAAAGAAAACAAGGTCATGTGGGATATTTATTTACACTGCATGAAGATGTTCCTATGTTGTACCTCACATGCCCAAGGCACCTGATTAGTTTAATAAAGAGCCAAACAGCCAATAGGTAGGCAGAAGAGGTTAAGTGGGACTTCCAGGCAGAGAGAGGAACACAGAGGGTTAGAATCTAGGAATGCAAGAGACACCCACAAGACTGGAGAAACTCAAATATACAGAATGGGAAAGAGGCAAAAGCCACGTGCCAGAACCTAGATAAATAGAAACAGGTTAATTTAAGTTATATGAGCTATTGGAGAACAAGCTTAAGCTCAAGGCCAAACTTTCATAATAATAAAAACTCTCGTGTCCTTATTTTGGGGATGGCAGTCCCACAGAAAAGACAACCACAATGAGGTAAGAGACAGCAGGGACCTACACAATACCTGACTGGAGGGGAGGAAGGAAAAATTACCATAAGATTAGAAAAGAGGAACACCTGGATAAGTGAAGTCCCCAGAAAATTGTGGCTGGCTGACAAGAGCACTACTCTTATGTCCCTCAGCATCCCTACTCACACTTATTCTAATTGTATCAGAATCATGAAGACTAATGTCATATCTTCACTGCTGGGTTTCTACAGGAAACCCAAGCTGCTCTTCCTGATTCGATTCTATTCCTTCTGATTCTATGGCCTACTCCTTTACCCATCATCTTAGACACGTCCCAGTGTTCTTTGTCAAACTCAAACCAATCATAATTTCCTACATCTTCAGTTTCTTTGGTGAATGTTCCAACAAGAATATCAAACTCTCTAAATGACTTGGTATAATCTGGAATGATGGTTCACTACCACCTCCAAAGTTTTTCTTTTTTTCTATATGAAACACCAGGTTCTCATACCATTATCTTCTCTATTTCCATTGCAGTTATGTGACCTCAAGTCACTAAATAAATATTTTAATTTTCTGAATCACTGTTAGTTTCTGCAATATCATTTCTCAAATAAGCACTGCTTTCAATATTTTATACCACAATTCTTAAATTTTGTTATGTGTACACATGTGCCCAAATTCCTTTAAATATCTATTGATAACTAGAAGACAAAATTAATGGACACTTTTCAGAATATTTTACTTACAGAGCAAAATATAGAATTATCAATAAAACTTACTGTGGTGAAAAAGTCATCAAAATATTTTAAATATATTAAATATATTATATAGCAGTTAATATTTTCAGTGGTTCTATAATAATGATAATACTTTCATAATAATAAATAAATAATAGTCTAAAAGCAAAAAATTGTAACATGATACAATATGAATATACTTAATACATATTAGAATAAAAGCACATTGTTTTGTTACTTGTGCTTTGAAAATTAAAGGCAATATAACTACTCCAAGTGACTAAATGCGCAATCATGTCCTCCAATTAGAGTAAATTAAATGAAAACCTAGACAATAGATTCAAAGGAATGAATGTAAGTGGTGTATTAAAAGTTCAGAGTGTACAAATAAATTCTTGAACAAATTCCAAGAGAAAACAAAAAAAGAGTTTAATGAAATATATTACTCAAAAATACCTGAAATATTGGAAATGAAAAATTCAGTAAGTCAAATAAAAAGCTCCATGAGCAACCTCACCAATAGATCGATCAAGGAGAAAACAGAATATCCAGGCTTAAAGAGAATGTAAGGAATTAAAACAATCAAACAATGACAACGATAATTAATAAGAAAGAACAATGCAACATTTAAGATCTATAGGATGCATGAAAGAACAATCTATGTGTATAGGAGAAGAATTTCATGCTAAAGGCAAAGAAAAATATTTTCAAGAAAATGTACCAAATCCAGGGAAAGAGATGCTCATCCAAGTATAAGAAGTATTTCGACACCAAATATAAGAAGACCATCGAGGAACATCCCCATGATCTAGTATAGTTAAAATATTAAAAATTCAGAGCAAAGAAAGCACATTGAAAGCTTCAAGGGAAAAACACAAAGTCACTTATAAAAGGGTAGGACCATCAACAAAAACTTTAAAAGCCATGAGGACTCAGAATGATTATTACAAGCTCTAAAGGAGAAAAACTTCCATCCTAGAATACTACATCCAGCAAAACTACCTGTAATAATCAAAAGAGAAAAGAAAACTTTCCATGATAAAAGCACGCTGAAGGAATTGATGACCACTAAACCAGATCTACGAATATACTTGAATCCTTCCAACTGATAAGAAAGGTAAACAGATCTATAAAGTTTTATGAAAGAATAATCCACACTAGAACAGTATCTGAGGAACAGAAAAACACAAAATACAATAAAACTAACAAAACAGTAGGAATTAACACATACTTTTCAGTGATAACTATCAATTCTCCAATCCAAATCCAAGGCTAAAATATTGTATTTAAAAGGAAATTCACATATGGATATATAATAACAGTGTGAACCCCAAGTTTGCATTTGCATTAATTAAATAAAATCAACCTTGGGTCAGGAGGCAGAACTAGCAAGTAGCTGACAGAAAATAAACATAGAGAGTCAAAGGGTCTCTAGAATATGCATAGAGGGACATACAAGAAGTAGTAGGGAGGGACCCTGAGTGTGGAGATCTTTTTTGGAGCAAAAGAACCGCACACTTTTTTTTTTTTTTTCTGAGATGCTTTGAAGAGGGAAGTTCAGCTAGGTGCCTCAGCCTCACTGAGCTAGAGGGTTTTAGCTCCATCCTCTGACTGCCGAGTCTTATTGGTAAAATTGAGAGAGATTTAGTTAAAACTACATTTGGTGCAGGGGCAGGAGGCAGATGCAGCAGGGACATAAAAGTCCTGCAGGGTGGCTACCAGAAGCAGGGCAGTAACTGCAGAATCACAACTATTGCCTAACACACAGAAGCAGAGTCAGGTGCAGCTGCTGCACTGGAGATAAAACAGCGCTGCTTTGTGTTGTGTGGGACAACAGTGGGAAGAGGGAGTGTCTCTGACTCTTCTTTTCCCTGCCCTCGGGACCCTTTTTCTCCTCATGGGTTGCCTCATCCAGTCTTGATATGAGGGTTTCTGCCTAGTCTTGTTGTAACTTGTTATGGAATGTTTGGTTGATATCTCTGGAGGCCTGCTCTCATCTGAAGGGAAACAGGAGGAAGGAATCTGGGGTGGGGGATGCTGGGAGGAAGGAAGGGAAGGGAAACTGCAGTGAGGATGTAATGTTTGAGAAAACAAATAAGATAATAATAAATAAGCACAAGAACTCTAGGATGTGATCAAGAGGGCAAAAGAAAGAGATTACATAAACAATAAAGATATAGAGACTTTCTTCAATAAAATTATAACAGAAAATGTCCTAAATCTAGAGAAAGAAACATTCAAACATAGTATTCAGACCCTCAAATAGACATGACCAGAAAACAAAAACAAATCAACTATCCACAAATTTGTCTCCAAAACTAAAATAATGTATCTTAGAAAAAAAAACTAAGCAAGAGGCTGAAAAACCTCTGCAATGTAAACAAAAAGATTTCCCTTGTCAATAGCTTGGAAGAAACAATATTGTGAAAATGTCAATACCATATTATCAAAACAATCTATTCAATGCAATCCACATCAAAATTCTAATGCCATTGTTTTCAGAAGGAGAAAAAATCAATAATAAAATTATATAGAAAGACAAAGGGTGCCAGGCGATGGTGGGGCACACCTTTAACCCCAGCGCTCAGGAGGCACAGGCAGGAGGATCTCTGTGAGTTTGAGGCCAGCCTGGTCTACAAGAGCTAGTTCCAGGACAGGACCCAAAGCTACAGAAAAACCCTGTCTCAAGAAGAAGGAGGAGAAGGAGGAGGAGGAGGAGGAGGAGGAGGAGGAGGAGGAGGAGGAGGAGGAGGAGGAGGAGGAGGAGGAGGAGGAGGAGGAGGAAGAGGAAGAGGAAGAGGAAGAGGAAGAGGAAGAGAAAGAAGAAGGATGAAGGGCAACATATATTTCAATAGAAAGAGTAATGCTGGAGGTGTCCCAACATTCGATCTCAAATTATAGTAAGAACCATAGTAAACAGCAACAACAAGAATGACAGTACTGGCACAAAATAGGTCTGTACACCAGTGAAACTGAATAGAGTACACAAAAATCAACTCTTACAGCTTTAGCCACATGGGCCCTAGGTAGATTCCTATTGCTGTGATAAAACATGACCGAAAGCAACTTGGGGCATTAAAAATTTATTTCATCTTACAATTTATGGATTAAGATTCAAGAAACCACAGGCAGGAACCCACAGGCAGGAACTGAACCTGAGACCAAGGAAGAATACTCTTTACTGGCTAGCTCAGCTTGCTTTTTTTATACAAGCCAAAGCAACCTGTCAGGAGGTTAGCGGGGTACAACACCCACAGTGGTCTGGACCCTTCAACATCAATCATCAAGCCAAAAAATACCACACAAGAGTAATTCCAGGCATATGTGGTGAAATCATTTTCTCAGTTGAGAGTTCCTCTTCTGAAAGAACTTAAGCTTGTCTCAAGTTGACAAAAAATTAACAAGCACTCTATGGAGATAGTCTTTATAACAAACTGTGCTAGGAAAATGAAATTTCCACATAAGAATGAAACTAAGCCTATATCTCTCAATTTGCCCAAACACACACCTAAAATGGATCAAACACCTTATTAATGTAAGGCCTGAAACTTTAAAATTTCTGGAGAAAAACATAGGAAAATATACTTTATGAAATAAGTAGAGGCGAAAATTTTCTGAAAAGATGCACAATGATACAAGAAATAATCCCAAGAATTTACAAATGAAATTAGGAATCTTCTATACAGTAAACAATCACCAGTATTAAGGTACAGTGTACAGAATTTACCAACTATACATCACACAGGCAGTTAGTACCTAGCATATAAATCATCTAATCAACAAATGGCATAATGAATTGAATAGAGAGTTCTCAAAAGAAGAAATGCAAATGGTCAATAAATACTTGAAAAAGAGTTCAACAACCTTAGCCACTGAAAATGCAAATGAGAACTCCTTTAAGATTTGTTCATCCTAGTAAGAATGACTATCATCCTGGAAAGTAATGCTGACAGGACATGGGCAAACAGGAAGCTTGCACACTGCTGGCAGGAATGTAAACTTGTGTATTCCCACTAAGAAACTCAGTATGAAAGGGCCTCAAAAAAACTACCAATACAACCCAGCTATCCTATTCATGCATATACTAAGTCAACACACCACAAAGATACTTGGATATCCACATGTTTAGCTGTAGTGTTCACAACAACCAAAAGATAAAATCAGCCTAGATGTCCATCAAGAGATGAATGGTTAAAGAAAAAGAAATTATGATATTTTCAAGAAAATGGATTCAACTGGAAAACATTACAACAAATGAAAGAAGACACATCAGAAATACCCTATTTTCATGCAGAGCCTAAATTTAAAATTATGCATATGTGCGTGTGTTTGTGTGCATATGTGTGTTTATAGGTCAGAAGACTAGAAACAGGATCCTGAGAAAAGAAGGAAAGATCACTACTGTGTAACAGAATAATGCATGTAATAGTAAATCAGAAAGGAGAGAATTGGGGGGGTGGGGGGAGGCATCAGCTGTGTAGGGAGGAAGGCCTGAGGAAAGTGGTCAAGGAGAGGAATGAATTAGAATAAACTGTAGTGGCACAACTGTATGGAGATTCCATTACAGATCCCATTATGATGTATACAAGCCAAAAAAAAAACTCCTAAAATTAAACAAACAAATATTTTCCATATAAAATCCTAATATTATTTATAAGAAAACTAGCAATAAAGCACATGTTCTGTGGAAATTAAACTTGAGTATTAAATTCTTAGTAATTATATTAGCTCATTTTACTCAGCAGTTGTAAAAAATGAAAAGCTGAACAAAATTGGTAAAATTTATTTCCCAATTACATAGTTTTTTCCTAATTTAGAACTTATTTAAATTCTACTGTACTTATATTGTTTATTTTCTACTGAAATTAAATATAATAATGTGTGCCTGTTAAAGTAAGGAAGAAAAATGGTTGCTGAAAATAGAACTACAACATAAAAGTGTTTGCATTCCTTACACATAAAGTTTTAATGGAACATCAGTATTAGCTTGAACAAGGTAAAAGTGGAAGAGGAAGTGGAGAAGTCGAATTTTCTCTGAAATCATTACTATGTGCAACTGTGGACTGTGTATTTATCATTTTACTATAGTAGACTCAAATACCCTGCACTCGTGAACCCATTTTCAAAATAAAATAGTCTCAACAATAGTCTTTATATAAATACTAAGGAAATATTACATAGACACTGGCATTATATTTTGCTCTAAGAACTTATAAGTAGATGATAACTTACTTTAAAGTTGTGTTAACGACCAGAGACAAATGTGGAAAAACCTGAAGGTTAGTTAGTGTTGTGATTTTCCAAATACAAATATACCTTGAAATTGTTCATGAATGATGAAGCATTGCTACTTGAACAGGAAGTTCTGAGTATAAAAGGATGTCTAAGAGGTCACCCAGTCTCTGTTTCTAAGTGAGTATAAAAAGTTGTCCTGTGAAAATCATTCTAAGCATTATGAAAAGAACAAAGATGAAAAGTAAAAGCAGCAGAACCTTGAACATGAAACTCTTACCTTTCTACTTAAACCACTTACATATATATGTTACCCCCAGGAAAGACATTTGCATTGTGAATTTATTTTCAGGAAGAAGTTTAAAATCATATCTACTTACCAATCCAACACAGTTGCTTAAAGCCACTTTAGTTGTACTATGTTGATCTTGCAAATATCCTGTGTAGTGACAGTTGTCTAAGAAATCATGTTTCCATTGGGGTCCATCTCTCCCCCAGTATTCTACTGTAAAATGTTTGGACACAAAATTTGTATTGAGAGTCAAGTTTAAGTGAAAGTGCTTGCCATAGGCTGAAAGTTTAAAAAATAATTTAGACACCGCCTGCTGTGGCTCAATAAGGTCCATACTCCGTCTTCTCCTTGAGTGCTTATCATCTTTCACAGTAAAGCTGAGAAAGGCTCCATTTTGATCGACTCTTATTGGAATAGTTAGCTGGTAGTGTTCAAGATAAGTCAGGAATTCCTCTTTGTAGTCACAAGGAAGAGAATGCAGAAAGGCACATGGAAGAAAAGAAATTTTAACAGAAGAAGTAGCAATATAAACAATGATGTCAATTAAAACTATACATCATTATATGTGAGGTGTGGATAAAAAATGTTATATTATACATAATGAAAGAATAACATCAAAAGATTAAGTTTCAATGGTTAATTGCTCAAAACAGTATTATTTTAAAAAGTTATTTGTGAAGGACTAGTCTTCTTTCCTAAATTTAACTTTTAACATATGGATTTTAAAAGTTCTTCTAGAATTATGAATATCGTACATGAAAAAGTACATACATATTTTAAAAATTATTTAGCTCAGATAAAGTTAACTTTTGTAAGCTATTAAAAAACATCCATGGAGAATCTCTACAGATCTGAATAAACTGTCTTCAAAGAACAAAGTCATCACTAGGAACGTAAAAGGCCAAGGGCACCTCAGAGGCCAATCTGACAACTCTTCACAATGTCAAACAGGAATTACCAGATCATTTAGCAATAATTCTAACCTAGGTACATACAACAAAAAAAGAATACATGTTCGAGTAAAAATCTATGTGTGAATGCTCTTATCAAGACTATTCATCACAGCCCAAGGAAAGAAATAATGCAACTCCCCATCACCTGATGATGAAATGGGTGATGATAAGCTAGATAGTATTATCCTCCAACAGAAAGGAAAGCAGTACTGATATGTGCTATTGCACATGAGTGACCTTTCATATCAACTGCCATCTATCTATCTATCTATCTATCTATCTATCTATCTATCTATCTATCTATCTATCTAATCTATCTATCTATCTCAATCTCTCTTCCCATTCCTCCTTTTTGGTTTTGGGAGACAGGGTTTCTCTGTGTTGTCCTGGAACTTGCTCTACAGACCAGGCTGGCCTCTGACCCAGAGACCCACCTGCCTCTGCCTCCTGAGTGCTGGGATTAAAAGTGTGCACCACTACAGTGACTCACTTCCTAATCAAAGTTCATTTTCTAACATAAAAACAAAAAAAAGACCCCATCACAAAAGACTGAATATTACATAATTCTACTCATGTGAAATAGTCAGAGACAAATCTCTAGACTTCAAAGTGTAGAAATCACAGAGGAATAGAGAATTTGGGAGTGATTCTTAATGGGTACAGGTTTTGTTAGTTTGGTTGTTTGTTTTATTTAGTCTTTTTAAAAAAATATTAAAAATGCACTAAAGTTGATTACGGTAATACTGTAGTTATAAAACCTACTAAAAACCTTTGAAATGTATACTTTAATAGATGAATTATATGTTACATCTTAATAAAATGTTAAAAATCAAGTATATCAAAAAATTAGAGAACTATTAAACATTTTCTTTTCATACACTTTATTATCTTTTATTTTATATGCATAAATAAGTATGTATGTATATGTATCATATATGCCCAGTTTCCATGGAGGTCAGAACGCATCAGAATCAGTGAAACCAGAGTTTCAGACAGATGTGAGCAGCCATATGGGTGCTTGTTAGTGAGCATGGATCCTCCAAAAGAGCACTCAGTGTTCTTAACCACTGAGCCTTCTCTATAGCCCCACAGTTTTCTTACTTAATCACCCATCTCTTTCTCAGCCAAACCTTCATTGAGTTAAGTTTACCAGTAGGCGAAACCGGGTATCATCCCATTGTTTCACCGACCACATATGGAGCTTACTCCATAAAGATAATGTTCAATGAAACTCTAACCAGTGGAAATAATTTAAAATACGGTGATTCTCTTTTTGTAAATAAGATTCAGTTAAATACTATGGTTTTGTGGATTAAGAGGTATACTACTTACAGACAGACTTCCAAATAGGTACCAGTCTGAAACACCTTCAACAGCACCAAAAAAAAATTATTTGTTACTGGTATTCATGAGAGGAAGATCCAAAAGGTAGAACTTTCAGTAATTCTATGAGAAAAGGACTGGTTCATGGACTACAACATGACATTTCCCCCTGGGGCTTTCTTTATTGAGGTCATTTCTATTATATAAAGTTCAATTGTCTGAATTAAAATAAGAAATAAATTAAAGAATGAGAACCCTTATGTTTGGAAAGTATTTGTTATTATTTTTGTGTTTTAAATGAAGGGTTCATGTATAAAAGAGTCTGAATCAAATTTATCTGGTTTCTTCATCTTCTATAACACAAACATTTGGATTCTGTTGTAAAATGACCCTGACTCAAAACCCTAGCAAGGAATGAGTCTATTAGAACACAGGAAAAGCAGAAGGTTAGAGTGTATCATTTTTTAAGATTAGCCAACCCTAAAACCCACGGGACAGCTATCTCCGAGGGACAAGTCAGACAGCACCTTCCTTTCTGCTCCATCTGACTAGATATTTCCAAGAAATTATTTACCCAACTATATAGTCAGAGTTTTTATTTTGTGATAATTTCTATCAAATTTCAAAATAAGATATCCTACCTTGAGAACTGTATGAAAGTCTGTGGTCACTATAAAATTCTGAAGAAGCCATGATGAGGCTCAAAATCCAAGTCAACGTTTTCCACGGAATTTCCATAATTTGGAAAAGTGAACGTTGTTCTAGAGGGCTACCTATGAGCTAGACAGTCAATATCACACCAATATCGAAGCATAACAATTTTAATTCCTTAAATCTTCTTGCAAATGAGTTGTTAGATGCTCCACTGCTTAACGGGTACTTTTCCCCAATATCTTTCACTTTCTTCTATGTCTGGATTCATTTTCTTGATCCAAAAATGGAGAGAATAATGATGATAAATTTTTTCATAAGCAAAGCTCAGAGTGATGGGTCACATAAGTACAGCCACTTTTTAACCTAGAGGGGAAAGTATGAGTTAACTGAGAAAATATCATGAATGGACATATTTACTACAGATTAATGAATATCTGCCAGAGGACATAAATTCAAAAGAACTTAATATAGTTAAACACATAATCAGAAATCTAAATGGCTAAAAGGATAATTCCACAACTAAAAAAGAACCTTGGAGCTAGAGATTATAGAATGCTTGTCAAGGATGCACAATATTTTATGAATCAAGAAAAAAAGAGGAATAGGAGGGAGGGGTAGGAAGAGGGAATGGGAAGGAATCTGAAGTGGAGACTAGCAATTATTTTAAAAATAATGAAGCTGAAGGTAACAATGGATAGCATGGTATGCCAACCTCCCTTTAGTAAAATAGACACATAAAAAAACTACACAATCTAAGTCCATCGTATGTCCTGAACAAACAGTGTGTTATGCCATTCCTCAACAGAACGTTTTAAGCCTATTCCTATCCAAGACTGCTGTGCTGCTTTATGGGGTACTTGTGTTTGTTCTGACAAGCAGATCTATAAATACACAGTGAGGTTTATCATCTGCCTATGAACTCTTAGATAGTATCACAACCTACACTTCTAGAAAATTTAACTAATTTATGGTAGAACAGAATTTATCTAGAAGTCTTACATGACTTATGAGGCAACTCAAATAAAGTAATTTCAATTCTGTATAATTTGCCTGAAAAGTCTTTACAACTTCATTCCAAATATCACAGCAGTTCTCAAGTCCTATCTCATATATCACACATCTGGCTAATTACCTCACTCAGAATATATGAACTCAAAATATTTATATACATGGCCACCTGGTTTCCCAACAGATAACACATCAGAAGAAAAAAATAACTAGAGGATTAAAAACTAGTTCACTAACAGCAAACTGTATCTAAAAAGGACAAAAAGTTCACATGTAATTTTAGAACTCCAAAGTAGTACACCTAAGGCAACTACACCTTGTGTAGTTTAACAGTTGCTATTGTGTACACAACTGTGCCATAGCTCACTGTCTGATTTTGGTAATATTACATCTGCCTTTGGAATAAAAGTTAAATCTCTTCTGTAAGATACATTAGTACAAATAAGATAAAGAACTATGTAGAAGATATTTTAAAAAATCTCAAATTCCAAATATACATAGTAGACACTTAACAAACATTTGCTATATTTGTTGGTTTGAAAATAAATGAATAAATAAATCAATAGAGAATAAAATATCATCATGCATACACAGGATAAGTGAATAATAAGGTCTGTGAAATACTTCAGTCCCTTTAAAGGTAGAAATGTTGGTTATTATAACTACCTAAAATGCCTCACATTCATTGCTACAAGTGACCAAACTGCTGACCTTTGGAAGGTTAGTTCATTAATCAACAAATATTTTCTCACCATGTTTAAAAATGAAATTTAAAAATAGCAGAATGCAGAAAGACTAAAACAGAATCCTTTTCTTTGATAACGAATTCCTAATCTTTATAAATAACACAAAAATTCAAAGCATATGGAAAAATGACCAAGTGATATTAAAAAGTGTGTTATAGGTGATTAGATGCAGGAAATAACCTCTGTCAGTGAAGATGGATTAAGAAAAGCTGGTGCAAAACAGCATCTCAGTTAAGTCTTGGAAATGAGTGGGATTTCATTAGTCAAACTGTTGGATATAATCATTACTGATACAGAAACTCACTCCAAAAGGCCTAATGGCAAGGAGGTGGAGATGGTGGGAATAGGCACTAGTATTAGTAATGGCAAAAACAGTAAATTTGGTTCCTGAGCAGAAGCCTAATTAGTAATAAAGAGAAAAGTAGTTTAAGGTCAAACTAAAATAATTTAAAATATAGATTATGTCCTTGCACTCACAAAATAACACCACCCCTGTGGTAAGACAAATTCTGGCAGATTCAGTGATCCTGCCCCATAACAGCCACACTTTTCTGTCATCCTCATCCCTTGACTAACTTAATTCCAGTCAAGAAAGTATCTCAATATTGAACGAATGCCATTTCCATGATTCGATTACAAAAGATCCTGGCTTGCAACTTGGTACCAGACTTTGCTTCATTGGCTTAGATGAAGCAACTTAATACTTAGATGTTCCCAAAAAGGAAATCAGAAGAACCTCCACATAGTAGTGGAAAGAAACTGGGGCCCCTTCCAATAGAAGTTACTGAATCCTGTTCTGGGATAGATGAGCTTAGAAGTCCATTCTTCTCCAGTGAGGGTTCCTGGAGAGAACGCAGTCTTTGCCAACACTTTGATTATAACATCATCTGAAGAACATAGTTAGTCATAGCTGGGCTCACAGAAACTGGGTTAGCAAATGTGTGCTAAATTATTTACTCTGTGGGAATTTGTTACGCAGCAATTGATAACTAATACAGCCACCAATTGACACATGAGCAAGTTGGCATCCACAGAGATCAGGTGGCTAGAAAACAAGTGAGTCCACATTCATGCACAGGCTAGCTGGCTAAAGACATCTCAGTTTGTGCATTATATCACACTTCTAGCTTGAGGCACACTCTGGAATGAATGCTCAGTAGTAGTTCTCTACAACCATGTCGTACAATATGTTCGCAAATGGAATCCATTAGTATGAACATTCTTTTAAGCAACTTTGCACACAATTGCTTCATACCACAACTCCTATTTCTATTTAGGCAAGACAAAAACTACATATTCTCAAATTTAAAAACATATAAAATACTAAATCCCACTATTATTCAATCACAATAAAGAAAAGAATCCATATTCTTGGTTTTCAACCTTCTCAGACATGGTCCTATACTCCAAACTGAACCATGAAATATTAATGTATAACTATTCTTTCATGAACAGCACTCATCCTTAGTTTTTTCAAATCACTACAATGTTTTCAGTAATAACATCTGACATGAAATGGGTCCTCCACTTCCTTTAATTGTAGTCTTCTTTTAAGGAGGAATTTACAGTTAGGACATTTGAGTTCGTTTTCTAGCAGTCATGATATATTTGTATTAAATCATCCACACCTTTCCTTTGTTTTCTTGGACACTGAAACTAATGGCAAACTTAAAATATAATGGGCTTGATTTAGAAAACAATTTTTCCCCTCAAGAAATGTCTTGTTCTTCAGTTTTGTAATCTTCACTCCAACCCTTTCTAGAATTACCCTATAAACGTCTAAGTTAGCTAGGATAGTAGCACTAACAGAAAAAGTAAGTAAACTAAAGTGGCTTATTCAGTAAGAAAGGCTTTGGAATTTAATAGAAAGAACGGGAGTTCTAGAATTAAACAGACTGGAGTTAAGGTCTTGTTCATCATTAGATACAGTATCTGGTACATGGGCAATCAATAAATTAGATGTCTTTCTCCTTCCCTCCTCGTTATCTTTTAAACCTCCTATGCTCAGAGATCAAACTTAACATGTGTATTAGTGCTCAGTTGGCCGAGCTCAAGGAAATTATAAGAAGCATATCTACTCACTCCTAGTCACCCACACAGTACGAGTGAATTGTGTTAATTAACCTACTTTCTGACACCTGTTGGGAAAGCTAATCAAATATGTATAGAAAAAATAGTTTCCAAAGTTCAACTAACACTAAGATGCTAGATAGTTGCTCAGAAATCACAATGCATTAATAAACTTAGCCAGTTGTGTAAGAGCTATAGCACTATTATGTTGTGGAAACACAAAGGCTTGCTACTCCTGGTTTGACTTCAAGCTACAAAACCTCCCTGGATCTGTTTTCTCAACTATAAAATTAAGACAATAATATCTACCTTACAAAGATGTTTTGAGAGAACAAATTCAGCTGCACCTGATAGCATGTACTATGAGTGGCTAAATAAAAGTTACCCTTCCCCTCTTACTATACGTTACTTTTCAAAGCTTTTCCTTTAAAAATAATTTCACATTCCTCCTTCCCTGAAAATGTGGAATAGTAGGAAATCATAGAGCCAATATGGAAGCTGTCTTCTCTTTTAGAGCAGAGTGAAGAACCTAGGCTATGATAATAATACTTTTAACTTTTAATTTTGAAAAGATAAGCAAAATGTCCAGTTTACTTTGACTTTTGTATATGATTTTTATTCATAGTGTAAATGTACCAGCCGGCAAAATTAAAGACTAATTTAACTGCTCCCATGGATGAAAGCTATACTCGTTATGTAGAAGAAATAAGACCAGACAACTTGTACTATAGTGATTCTCTCCATAGTCTGCCCTAGTAAAGCGCACTAACTTCTCAGGAGCCTGTTCCTTGATTTTTCTTTATGGTCTGACTTCCCACTCAAGTGATGTAAAAGTAGCTATAGTAGTAATCTCGTTAACTATTATTATGAAGCTAGAGAACATGGTTAACATCTTTCTCAACACTTTTCATCCACTTTAATCTGGTTATTTATTTTAAAGCTGATTTGGTCTCCATAGAAAATACAACAAAATCCTAAACCCTTCAGGTCCTTTAAATTTGTACATGAAAAACTTTTCATTTCATTTTCCAAAACTTTCTCTCAACAAACATTTGGTAACTACTGTATTTAAAAACACAGTTGGGCTCTAAGTATAAAAAAGTTTGATTATCTACAAACTTTGTAAAATTAGTCACCAATTTGCGTAATTTACTCATAACTCATCTTTTGAAAAAAGAAAAAATTCAAATTGCCCTGAGTTACATAATACTTAGAATGTTGTTTTTTAATAATATTTTTCCTTTAAAAAATGCTTTTCTTTCTTGATATTAGTGTAAAATATTAAGAACAACTTCATTTTCTTTTTCTAACTGTGAAAAATTATCTACATCTTTTTTTCTCTCCCTCCCCACTAGTTCCAAATATGCTACTAACTTTCCTTACTATGATAACTCAATTCTTCTGTCACCAAGATCACAAACAGCAAGATTTGGCACCAGACCCACCCTAAGCCACTAATAGCTGCTTTTGGTTGCTAAGGAAATGAAGAGGAAGTAGTAAGAACAGACAAGAATAGAGATTAATTTGCAGGTCTTAGACCTAACTAAAAATTATCTACAATATTTCAGATCTTAATGATTAGAAGAAGAGTTTCCTCTGGGGAATCACAAAAATACTAATACAACCACACAGAATAATCTGCTGCCATTTGTGGCAAATGAATGATTTGCTGATTTGCTTGAAATCAACTTATATACAGCATTCGCCAAAAATATCACTAATGCTCACATTTAAGCACCAAATTAATATAAACAAGACTGCACTACCACTTTGGTGAAAATAATTATCTTCAAATTAATTTTCTTATTTGCCTTCAAATGCACCAGTTTTACATTGCCTTTCTTCCCCTGTCATGGATTTTAAGGGCTGCCAATTCACCACTAAATGTTTCAGTCTAATCAATATAAGCTTAAGAAAATAAAATAAAGAGAAAAAAATCTTAAAAAAAAACCTCTGAACATAAGAGTAAACTGAAAATTATATTCAGTGTATTTTTAAAACTTCCAAGCAATGGTTTATCGTCGTCCTGCTCCCCCGCCCCCGGCTTTGCACACCCTCATCACCCCCCTTCCCATTCCACTTCATCCAGACAGAGGGTAACAGTCTGAGCTGCCCTGGTTGAGTTGATCCTAAAGTTAACATTCAGCAGCCCATTTCCAGACAGCAGCGCTAAATCTATTTGGATAAAACGCGTGTGACCCAGACAGTTGGCATTTGGCCCAAACGCGTTGCACCAGCAGCTCAAATAAAAACAAGAGTAAGAAACTTACTCTCTTGTTCCCTCTCAGTGTGCTTTCTTACTCTGGCTTGCTTTCTTTGCCCCTAGCACAAGTGGAAAACTTATCAAAGGCAGAAATTAGAGCACATATTATCAGACAGATTTTCCAATACTTCCTCCAGCACTCTTGTTCTCTCTCCCCAATCCCTAAACTTTAGTCTCATATACCATACATACAGACATACCCTGATAAACAAGGCTCCAGGGGGTTGAGTCTAGCATGGCCCAAGTGGGCAAAAGTAAATCAAAACCACACGCTTTCATCTCTGATTAGCCTATTAAGAGCTTAACATATCCTAGAGCATCAGTGCTACAGCCAGCACACTTCTGCTGGCCTGGGAGCCCAGGCATGAAATATGCACTTGTCTGAATACTTAAGACACTGACATGAAACGGATTTGCAGAAGGCAATTGCAAAAATCTGGAAATCAAGTAAAAACACACATCATCATTACTTTCTCCACCACTATCCGGTGATTAGTTAAAAGACCACGATGCTCGTAATCAATTTCATTTCACACAACACGCAAATTCATACATATGAGTGCATATTTTTCACATCATAAAATACCTGTAAGCCCTGGAATTCTCTATCCGCGAGTAGTCTAGAGTTTAAAAGATTTCTGCCTGTAAAATGAGTTTAGTCAAACTCACTCTTTGCCATAAGGCATGCGTGCACACACACACACACACACACACACACACAGAGAGAGAGAGAGAGAGAAACTGAGATCTAAGCATTATTCCTAAGACAAGCAAAGCACAATTTCTTAAAGGTTTAATTGAATATTGTGAAGTCTTCCTTACCGTTTTCATCTTCAAATTCTGATAAAAAGTAACTTTCAAACAATAGAGATTGCACTGGACGACTCACGTACTCCCTCCTCTTTCTCTCTTTTTTCGTTTTGCCCCCCTTTGCAAAGCCACACCAGCCAGTTATTCTGCAGCCAGAATAAAACCCTATAGTCTCGCTAACCGGAGCTTTAGAGAACAGACTGCCGATTTGGCAGTTAAAAAAAAAAAAAAAAGAAAGAAAGAAAATGCTTTCAATACATCCAAGGCTATCAACCTGAGACGTGCTTTGCAAACCCCACTCTCTCCCTCCCCCCGCCCACCCACCCCCCCAAAAAAGAAAGGAAAAAAAGAAAGAAAAGAAGAGGGGAAAGGCTTATTTGGGGTGGAAGTGTTGCCCTCTTCCTGGACAGCTTAGTGCCTTTGCTATGCAAATAACATGTGCAGAGCATCAAAAGGTATCAGGAGAGAGAAGACAAGAGGAGCAGGAAGGGCAGGAAAAGTTTTGTTGAAGTAGCCCTCGAGCTCACTGCCGGCCCCCAGCCAACTTCAATTGCAGCAGAAGAAAATTTTGGCAGCTTTCCTCAGAGGCAGAACAAACTGACGTCAGTCTGCAGATGTGCCTGGGCTGCGTCGGGTGCGCATGTGTCCTGGGTCGTCACGTGGAGGGGGAGGGGAAGTAGAGGTACAATCGGGGTATCCAACTACCAGCCATTCAGAAGGGCTTAGACAATGTCAACTTTTCCGCCCTGTGAATGAGAGAAACTCTGGCCCCCTAACCTCTCCCCTAACCCACTCCGCCTCCTTCCTCCTCCTCTAACCTCTTTCAGAGCCCTGTCTGGTTTGTTAGCACTGTTTCTTGGAAAAGGGAAAGAGGGGTAGAGGAGTTAGGGGACTTGAGATATACTAATGTCAGTGTTAGAATTTTCGGTGTCATTCTTCTTCTTTTAATCTGTACAATAAAAGCGTTTAAAAGTTGCTCATAAAACTTCTCATATAAGGAGTCGAATCAGTGGAGCAGGCAAATTTCAAGATTTGAAAGTAACATGTGTACAAAAACGCCTGTGTGTTGAATACATACTTCAACAAGTGAGGTTTCCAGCAAAAGAACGAAAGCTAAACAAAACTGAGCCCTGCACATTTTCCATGTGATTATCGACTTCAGGCTATGCGGAGATTTAAAAGGAAGGGGGGGGGAGTTTGCATTATTTCCAGATGAGAGACTGGATGGTGTTTTAAACTGCAACCGGGGAAGCAACGAGTGAGCTATGGTTTTTAGCAGTACATTGAATGAAACTTCAATGACTGCTCAAAATAATAATAATAATTCCGGCATCAGCCCCCTAAATCGGTAAGAGGGAGGGGGTCGACGACACAGGAGCCCTGCTGAGATCTCAAGATAAACAAACAAAACCTTAGAACTGGTTCTTCTAGCTTTCCAATCCCACCTCCCCCTCCACACCAGCTGCCAGTCCAGACTTTAAGAGTAAAATACCACAAGAACGTAGCACTTTCACTTTCATTTGCTGGGGAAAAGCCCCTGACATTAAACTGTAGAAAAAAATGACCCTTCCCCGTCCTAAGCGAGTAAACAATGTCTGGAGCAAATATCAGAAGCAGGAAAAAAAAATCGAAAATAGCTGAGGACAAACGTTGCCTTTCAATGGTGTAATTGGCTCCATCATTTATCTGTCTGAAGGTGGAGTGTGGAGTTGGGAGCTGTTTAGTGGTTGCCAGGGTTGGGGGAGGGGAAATTAAGCCTTGAAATTCCAGTCTTTAATTAACATCAAGTCAATTCTCAAAATTCAAAACCAGAAAACTGAATTGGACCTAAGGGAGGAGAATAAGGACTTTCTAAATACCAGTTCTTAAACTTCTAGCATCTGCTAACATTGTTGTCCGTTTGATTTTATTCTTTCCTACACCACAGGTGGTAGGTGTAATTGTCCTGGAAAACCTATGCCTACAAAAGGCATAGGTCAGACTGGGTATGTGGAACAATACATTTACTTTAATACTTCCTCAACGAGTAGAAGGCAAAAGCATTTGTTCTGTTGATAGCTCACATTTTGAACTGAATCTGTACTATCTGATTCAGTGCAGAAATGTGTAGAAATGTGTTCTGTGGTTGGTACTGACAGTTTTAAATAAAGACAATTCATTGAGCTGCATGTGTGTAAAATGCATTGAGATTGCTAGGCCTCACAGCAATACTAGCAAACACCAAAAAATAAATGAGCACATAAAATTATTTGTCAAATATGTATTCAACTTCCCTTAATGTTATAAACACTGGTATAAGATGGATACAGACAGCACAGAAAAGCAGTCAAAGTGTCACTACTGACCACCTACTTCATCTGCCTGAAAAGCATTTGCTCTGTTAAGCTAGGTTGCCCTAAGAAGGAACTGCAGTGTAAAGCAGTTTTTTCAGTGAGAAGTGGACTTGGACTAATTACTTATTCAAAGAGTGCCATCCTGTGTCTAAACAGAGTAATGAAAATTTTCTAATTGCCCTTGCCTCCTCCAAAAGCTGGAACTAAGACAATAATAAAAAGAACTGTGAAATTATTAGTGTGAAAAATGGAGTGTCTGCTAAAGTTTATATATGTGCTTTGGACATGTTAACTTTATTACAGAACTATCAAACATAAGAAAAACATAGTGCAATAATCCCCAACATAGCCTTCATCAAGTTGTAACGAGCATTGACTGAAGTACAAGTCATCTTATTTACCCAATATTCTCATTATTATTCTAATCTAATGGATCCTTTTTAATTGATTTTTATTGAGCTCTACATTTTTCTCTCCTCCCCTCCCTTCATCTCCCCTCACCCCTTCAACCCTCCCCAAAGTCCCCATGCTCCCAATTTACTCAGGAGATCTTGTCTTTTTCTACTTCCCATGTAGTTACATCTATGTAAGTCTCTCTTAGTGCCCTCACTGTTGTCTAAATTCTCTGGGTTTGTTGTTTGTAGGCTGGTTTTCTTTTTTTTTTTTTTTCTTTGCTTTATGTTTAAAAACCACTTATGAGTGAGTATATGTGATACTTGTCTTTCTGCGTCTGGGTTACCTCACTCAAAATAATGTTTTCTAGCTCCATCCATTTTCCTGCAAAATTCAAGATGTCATTATTTTTTTATGCTGTGTAGTACTCCAATGTGTAAATGTACCATATTTTCCTTATCCATTCTTCAGTCGAGGGGCATTTAGGTTGTTTCCAAGTTCTGGCTATGACAAACAATGATGCTATGAACATAGTTGAGCACATGTCCTTGTGGCACAATTGAACATCCTTTGGATATATACCCAAATGTGGTATTACTGGGTCTTGAGGAAGGTTGTTTCCTAATCTTCTGAGATATTGACAAACTGAAATCCAAAAAAGCTGAAAAAGATTGCATTCCCACCAGCAATGCAGAAATGTTCCCTTTTCCCCACAACCTCTCCAGCATAAGTTGTCATCAGTGTTTTTGATCTTGGCCATTCTGACAGGTGTAAGATGGAATCTCAGAGTTGTTTTGATTTGCAATTCTCTGATGACTAAGGATGTTGAACATTTCCTTAAGTGATTTTAGTCATTTTAGATTCCTCTGTTGAAGTCTGTACTCCATTTTTTAATTGGATTATGTATTATTTTGATGACCAATTTTTTTTTTTTTTTTTAGTTCTTTGTATATTTTGGAGATCAGACCTCTGTCTGATGTGGGGGTTATTGAAGATCTTTTCCCACTCTGTAGGCTCTCATTTTGTCTTGTTGACCATATCCTTTGCTTTATAAAAGTATTTCAGTTTCAGGAGGACCCATTTATTAATTGTTTCTCTCAGTGTCTGTGCTGCTGGGGTTCTATTTAGGAAGTGGTCTCCTGTTCCAATGCGTTCAAGTGTACTTACACTTTCTCTTCTATGAGGTTCAGTGTGGCTGGGTTTATGTTGAGGTCTCTGTTCCATTTGGACTTGAGTTTTGTGCATGGTCATAGATATGGGTCTATTTTCATTTTTCTACATGTTGATATCCAGTTATGCCAGCACCATTTGTTAAATATGCTTTTTTTCCATTTGATATTTTTTGCTTCTTTGTCATAAATCAGGTGTTCGAAGGTGTGTGGATTGATATCTGGGTCTTCTATTCGGTTCCATTGGTCCTTGTCTTTTATGCCAATACCAGGCTGTTTTTTAGGACTGTAGCTCTGTAGTAGAGTTTGAAATCAGGGTTTGGGATGCATCTAGAAGTTCCTTTATTGTACAAGATTGTTTTGGCTATCCTGAGTGTTTTGCTTTTCCATATGAAGTTGAGTATCATTCTTTCAAGGTCTTTGAAAATTTTTGCTGGGATTTTGGTAGGCATTACATTGAATCTGTAGATTGCTTTTGGTAAAATTGCCATTTTTACTATGTTAATTCTGCCTACCCAAGAGCATGGGATATCTTTCCACTTTCTGGTGTCTTCTTCAATTTCTTTCTTCAAAGATTTAAAGTTCTTGTCATACAAGTCTTCCACTTGTTTGGTTAGAGTTACTCTGAGATATTTTATGTTATTTGTGGCTATTGTGAAGGATGTTGATTCTCTTATGATCTTCCTTCTTCAGTCTCCTAAGGGCTGTTATATATTAGACACCTCCACACTAGGCTCTATTAGTGAATCTTCAATAAATTAGAGCACTTATACAGAGAAGTAGACAAGTCCATATCTTGGTGCTCTGTCCTGTCTAAAAACATTTTATAATATGGATGTTTCCTTTTTTATTATTCATATTTTAATTTGGTAATAAAATTATATATATTTATGGTATGTAAACTGGCATACATATACATGGTAGAATGGCTAAAACAAGCTATTTAGAGTTGGGAATGTGATTCAGTGATAGAATATCTGCCTAATGTATGTGGCTCTAGGTTTGATCCTCAGGACAGCAAAGCTTACAAAATTTAAATGACAAATCAAGATATTTAGCATATGTATTAATGTACATATTTAAATTTTTTTATTGGTAGAACACTAAAGATTATTCATTTAGTAATTTTCAAGTACATAATACATTATTATAACCAGGTCTCTTGAACTTTATTCTAACTGAAATTTTGTATCTTTTGGCCATATTTCCTACAACCCCCATCCTATGAAATATTTGTTTATTTATTTATTTACTTACTTATTTATTTTAAACTGGGTCTCACTTTGTAGTTCTAGTTGTCCTGGAATTCACTATGCAGACCAGGCTGGCCTTGAAGTCACTGAGATTCACCTGCCTCCACCTCCAAAGTGCTGGGATTAAAGACATGAACCACTACATCTCCCTGAAATATTTTTAATCTATGGGTCTACCTCATTAATCTTTACTATATTAATGGCTTGTCATCTTTTTAAAAAAGGCTTGATTTTAAGTATGTGTCTGTGTGGGGGTATAGACACTTGAGTGCAGGACCCTGCAGATGTTGGACATGTTGGATCCTTGGGAACTGTAGATACAAGTGGTTATGAATTGCTCAGTTTGAGTGCTGAGAACCAAACTCAGGTTCTCTACAAAACTAGGATATGCCCTTAACTACTGAGTCACCTCTCCAGCCACTTGACATAGTAGTACTTGGGTTAGCATGGAAATATTTAAGAACTATACCCACATACTGTTCTGATTAAAATATGTAAGGGCTGGTGATATACCTCACTGGTAGAAGACTAAACTAGCATCATGTCTGAAGCACTGTGTTGGATCCTGAACACTACAGGAAAGGGAAATATTTGAAGTAAATTTAAATTAAATTCTGAACTGTAATTTCAGTTACAGAAGAACTATTTCAGAAATCTTATAGTAACCAGTATTTTTCTCTTTCAAAACTTTTCCCTCCAAGCTTTTTTTTTCTTTCTCCATTTAATTACAAAATAAAGACTATGACCAGAATAAGGCTGATCGTATTCTGCTAGTTATACTTTCAAGAAATAAAGCTTTTCAAGCAGTCTTTAAAAAATTTAGGAAACTTAAGTAAACAAAGCACATTCAGGAAACCAACTGCAGAAAAATAGAAATTAGGGAGAGGAGAATTGCCATAAGTGGGAGAATTACCTTGGCAACATGGTATAAAATTGTCTCTAAAAAGAAATATTAAAAGCCGGGCGGTGGTGGTGCATGCCTTTAATCCCAGCAGAGGGAGGCAGAGGCAGGAGGATCTCTGTGAGTTCAAGGCCATCCTGGTCTACCAGAGCTAGTTCCAGGACAGGAACCAAAAACTACGGAGAAGCCCTGTCTCAAAAAATCAAAAAAAAAAAAAAAAAAAAAAAAAGAAAGAAAGAAATATTAAAACAAAAACTGCAAAATGAAACCCATAATGCCCAAAAGTCCTGGATCAATCCCCAACATACATGAACCAGGTGTGGCGGCATGACCATACAATACCAGCACTTGGAAAGTACTAGTATCAATTCTGGTTTCCCAAATCTTGTGTTCAAGCTCTGAAAGTCCCCCAAATATTAACAATTCCAACTGTCTAAAAGTCCAAAGTACATATCTCATCTAAAATTCAAAGTAATTTCTTAACTTTGAGCTCCTATTAAAAAAAAAAAAAATACAAGGGAACAGAGTAAACATTGCTAGCCCCAAACCAAAAAATAATCAAGACATAGCAAGGAATAATCAGATCAAAATCCACTATTGTGTGATATTTTGTGTTCCGATAAATAGTTTGCCTGGAGATCAAAGGGTGGAGGTATCCATTAGTTAATCATAGATAGAGGTCTGGAGGTCTGTACAAACAGGAGTCAGGAAGTGAGAAGGCTAGATGAAGAGAGGAAGAGATAGGGAGGGGGCAGAGGCAGGATCTTGGGCCTTTTGATTAAAGAATACAGAGAGGTAAGAGGTATCTGGTGGCTGCTGCTCTGCTTCTCTGGTCTTTCAGCTTTTACCCCAAATATCTGACTCAGGGTTTTTAACTGATGAGACTAATTAGGATCATACTTCAACTAGCGCCCAGTGTGGGGCACAACTTCATGAAAAAGTCACTTGCCTGTGGCTTTGCAGTCACCAGTACACACTAGAGCTGCACATGGGGTCACTAGCCAGCTCAGCCTTTAGGCAGCTCATGCTGCGTGTACTTTTTTGCTAAAATCCTGTGTGCGTTTTTTCAAAAAGCAGGCTCTCTTCCCCCAGTGAAGTGCAGGTTTTCCCTGGACCCCATCATCAGGGTGTGGCCATAGGAGGTAGTTGCCTTGACACCCGCTCAAGCTCCTACTGTTCTATGCAGCAGCAGTCAGCATCACACTTCACTGCCATCTTTGCCATCATTGGAGGAAGATTTGGTAAGACAATGGAAATTCTGAAAGGGGAAAATTAGTTTATTAAAAAAGAGAAATTTTTCTCACATTGAAAATGGGAAACACTATTATGGAGGAGGGTTTAAAAATGGAACAATTAAATGAAGGAATATCAATTTAACTGGGATTGACATAATGTTAACTATCATTTTGATATTTCTTATTTTATCCCTAAAAAATATTGATGGATATATGTGCCAAGAAACAAGACTAAGAAAATCTTATTAAAACAGATAATAAAAATATTCAGATCCAGACAGAGAAATTTGAAGGAGAACCAATCTCAGCATTACATTATAATGATAGAGAGGGACAACCCGAGGTTTAAAAACAACCAAACTTCATTAATCCAGGCACCTAACAGAAACTGCCAAATGACAGGTATACCAAAGGATGTATAAGAGGTGACAAAATTCTTGTGGAAATGTAACGTTTGAGGAGGCTTAGGAAGCAATAGTCTCATATGTTATGCATTCCACTTTTGTGAAACAAATGTTAAATTCATGGTCAACTAGTAATACAATTATCCCACAAGACTGGAAAGACTTGGTTACAGCAATATTGGAGCCTGATCCTCAATTACAGTGGAGGAACTGGTGGAAAGATGAGGCTAGAACTACTGAACAAGGAAGTACTGAAATTCCCCAACACCAAATTCTTGGAGATTATGTTGATGTACAAAGACACCGTAGCTCTGTGCCACACTGCAGCTTTGAATGCTTGGGACAGAACTGAAGAAGTCAGAAAGAGAAATGAGTCATTTACCAAAGTTATACAGGGCCCAAGAGAAACCTTCAATAATTTTTTTTAAACAAAGATTGACGTCAGCAATAAAGAGAAAAATATCAAATTCAGAAGCTAGACAAATAGTAATGGAATCTTTGGCTTTCGAAAATGCTAATTCACAGCGCAAAGGGGTAATAAGGCCTTTAAATGTAACACGAATAATAAAAACCCAGAAGCAGTTATTGGGGTTCAACCAAAAAACCAGAAAGGCAAAGCAACCTAGCAACTAGAAAAGTCTTAACTCTACCAAGATGTGGCAACTGCAGACTAAAACTCTCTCTCCTCCATTTTTTTTTTTAATCCCTCTAGTGCTAGCATTAAGGGTGTATGATTTCCTAGGACTGGGATTAAAGGTGTGAGGCACCACCACGTGGATTTGTTTTTGCATTGATCTTGTGCAACCCAGAGTGAGGGTGGCCTTTAACTCAGACACCCATCAGACTTTGTTTCCCAAATCCAGGGATAAAACATGTAAGCCACCACTGCATGACCTCTAGTGGCTTACCGTTGTCCTTATAATCTTTTGTCAAAAAAAGGGCAAGTTTTATTTGTTAAGATATAAATATCACTATATTTAAAGGCAAGATCACCACCCATAGAGGAATGGATCTGAGATAGTCAATATTGAATTTCATAACCATGATGATGCTTGGATAGAAAAGGCAACTTCCAGAGGCTTAAAGAAAAATCAAAATGTTAGGTGTGTTGTGAGGTTTCTATCCTGCCTGGTTCCCACAGTCATTAAGTCAGAAAGAAATCACACAGAGGTCTACATTAGTTAGAAACTGTCTGGCTTAGTATCTCAGAATTCTTACTAACTCTTGTAACATATTAGCCCTTTATTCTTGTCTATTTTAGCAATGTGGCTCGGTACCTTATTAGGCAACAAAGTCACATCTTGCTTCCTCTGTGTCTGGGTCACAACTGCAGACTGCAAAATCCTCTTCCCAAATTCTCCTACTCTCATTGCCCTACCTCTACTTCCTGCATGGTCACCCCACTTATACTTCCTGCCTGGCTACTGACTAATCAGCATTTTATTTTATTTTTAAAGATTTATTTATTATGTATACAGTGTTTTGTCTGAGGGCACCAGATCTCATTACAGATGGTTGTGAGCCACCATGTGGTTGCTGGGAATTAAACTCAGGACCTTTGGAAGAGCAGTCAGTGCTCTTAACCACTGAGCCACCTCTCCAGCCCCCAATACGCATTTTATTAAACAAATACAAGAAACAAATGTTTACAGGGTAAAACCATTGTCCCACAGCAATCCCCCAACTTTTTTTAAGAGCAAGAACTCCCATCAGTTAACAGAATGGTGCCCATGTGTGGACAACTACATTCACATAAAGCCTGAGAGAGCTTAAAAAATAATTGTAGACAAAATAATAATAATAATAATAAAGCATGGCTTATTAACAGCAGTACTTTCTCAAGTGAAATCTGCTTGCTAGAGGCAAGTGCTCTCATTTAAGAGAGGCTTCCTGATTCAGCTTTAGCTGCAAAAACTTTGCAGCCCTTCTAAGAGGCTCTGGCAAAAAAAAAAAAAAAAAAAAAAAA
>NW_026067997.1:5409255-5441874 GCF_014885135.2 Alexandromys fortis
AAAAAAAAAAAAAAAAAAAAAAAAAAAAAAAAAAAAAAAAAAAAAAAAAAAATTAAATGGTGTTTATGAATAGCCTACAGCATGCTTGTCCTTGGCGGCATGGACCTTGAAACATCATAGAGTTGTAGCAATAATCATGGCTCCAGCCAATACCTCCACCATGAGGATGGAATCTCAGAAAGCTAAGGAATAGGCTGGATCCAGCTGCCAAAGCCATGGCTTTAATCCTAGCCATATAGCTTAGCAAATTAAAGGCTCATGTGGTCAGAAAAAGAGGATACAGTAAAGATGGTTTCAGAGGGGAAAAAAAGCCTATAAACAACTTACAGTGTGTTTAAAAAAATATGTAAGCTTGAAAAAAAAAGGTTAAAGTCCTTAAAATAAAAAAGACAGGAAGAAAGTAGTTGGGTGTGTTTGCACATACCTTTAATCCCAGCACTTGGGAGGAAAAGGTAGACAGATCTTTGAGTTTACAAAGTAAGTTCCAGGATAGAAAAACATACACAGAGAAACCCTGTCTCAAAAAGCCAAAAATTAAAAAATAAAAATGAAAGAAATAGAGGCTAAAATAAAGCCGTGTAAAGATGAAAAATACATAGAGTCTGGATACTGTATGTTATTGTGCAAACAGCACAATTATTTGAATATTGAGGAAGGAGCAATAGCTGCTAAAAGATAATTGCTTATAAATGCTACAAAATTAATCCAAGATAGGTATTTTGAAAATACCTTGTCTTTAAAAATTGAAGTCAAAAGGTATATTATTTTGGAGAAGAGATTTTGCTTTTGTTTCCACAAGAAATGAGAGGCTGGTGGTATACAGGAAATTTAACTTTGAACACTAGGAAATTGTGTGCCTTAACAACTTTACTAAAAATGAGCTATTGTTCAAGGAGATTTTTTTCCCCTTGATTCTGTCTTATTGCATTAGGTATGAGGCTGAATCAGGATGACAGGAGACATCTTTGCCTAGCTCTGTAACTAGAGAAAACATCTACATTTCCACTATTAACTATTTAGGATTTTGAAGATACTCTTTCTCAAGGCTAAGATACCTTACTGTTCTTGGGAGGCCAAGATATAGATTTATAGGTAGCTGTGAGCCACTCAACATGGACTGGGAACTGAACTTGAATCCCCTAGAAAAACAGGAAGCATTCTTAATTACCAAATCAACTCTCTAGACCCCCAAATTACAATTTGCTATTAAATCTTATCACAGATGGCAAAGTTGTTTTCTGTATTTTTTTTTTGTGTGTGTGTGTGTGTGACTATAAGACTCATCTGCCTCACTTTTGTGGTGATTGACTGAAGAAGTTTGGTCCAGGTTTTTGTTCTCATTAAGTTATAAACAGACATACAAAGCAAGTTAAAGTTTTATTCATAGAGAAAGTCACTGAGAAAGCAAAACTTGGTACATTGGGAGAAATGATGGCAATCACCTTGTGATGGTAGTCGGGGAGTTATTTTTATGAGCTCAGAGTTGTTGATAAGAGCAGATCATATGCTTCTGTCTCTTCTAGTAATTATGAACAAAGGCAGAGAATCATGTCTTGGGGACATGTATATTATTCACTGTAACTTAACATGCAATTGGAGTCAATTTTCCCTTATGAACAGTAGGTCACAAAATTGTTATTAAGCAGAAACTTTAAACACTGCACATGCTAAGGTCTTTTGTAGCTGACCAACCATGCATAGATGTATCTCTAAAACTTTTTAGCCCAAGATAATACTTCCTTAAGTTATTTTTCTCAGATATCTTGCCAATGACTGAGGCATAATCAGAAAACTAAGTCAAGTTCAAGTAAAACAATGGAGCAAGAATTTATTTATTTTAATGGCATTTCTTTTGTGGAGAGCAGGCTTTGAGGACTTGATTGGTTTTCTGGTGATTTCTGTTTCTCAAACGACAGAAAACAAATTTTTAATAACCCCTTTTTATGATCTTTTATTGTATAATAGGAACAATTTATTTTTTTCCCTTTTTTATTGAGCTATATATTTTCTCCACTCCCCTCCTTTCCTACCCCCACTCCTTCTGCCCTCGACCATGAAACCCATGCTCCCAATTTACTCAGATCTTGTCTTTTTCTTCTTCTTCCCATGTAGATTAGATCCATGTATGTCTCTTTTAGGGTCCTCTTTGTTATCTACATTCTCTGGGATTGTGACTTATAGGCTGGGTTTTCTTTGATTTATGTCCAAAAGTCCCTTATGAGTGAGTACATATTATGTTTGTCCTTCTGAGTCTGGATTACCTCAATGTTTTCTAGATCCATTCATTTGCCCACAAACTTCAAGATATCATTTTTTCCCACTGTATGTTCAGTTACTCCATTGTGTAACTGTAACATGTCTTTTTTATCCATTCTTCAGTAAAGGGCATTTAGCATGTTTCCAGGTTTGGGCTGGGCTATAGTTGAGCCTTGTGGTATGATTGAGCATCCTTTGGGTATATACTCAAGAGTGGTATTGCTGGGTCTTGAAGCAGGTTGTTTTCTAATTTTCTGAGAAATCGCCATACTGATTTCCAAAGTGGCTGTACAAGTGTGCACTCCCACCAGAAATGGAGGAGTGTTCCCTCTATCCCACAACCTTTTCCAGCACAAGTAGTCATCAGTGTTTTCAATCTTGGCCATTCTTACATGTGTAAGATGGAATCTCAGAGTTGTTTTGATTTGCTTTTTGCTGATAGCTAAGGATATTGAGCATTTCCCTAAATGTAATGTCTTTCAGTCATTTTAGAATCATCTGTTGAGAGTTCTGTTTAGGACTGTACCCCATTTTTGTTATTTGATTATTTGTTCTTTTGATGACCAATTTTTTGAGTTCATATATTTATAGACCAGCCCTCTGTCCAGTGTGGGGTTGGTGAACATCGTTCCCATCCTGTATGCTGCCATTTTATCTTGTTGACCTTGTCCTTTTCTTTAAAGAGGCTTCTCAGATTCAGGAGGTCCCATTTATTAATTTTATCTGTGCTACTAGGGTTATATTTAGGAAGTGGTCTCCTGTGCCAATGTGTTCAAGTGTACTTCCCACTTTCTCTTCTATGAGGTTCAGTGTGGTTGGTTTTATGTTGAGGTCCTTGATCTATTTGGACTTGAGCTTGGTGCATGGTGATAGACATTAATCTATTTTCATTCTTCTACATGTTGGCACCCAGTTATGCCAGCACCATTTGTTAAATATGGTTTTTTTTCCATTTTATATTTTTTGCTTCTTTGTCAAAACTCAGGTGTTCATAGGTGTATAAATTGATATCTGGGTCTTCAATTTGGTCCTATTGGACCTCCTGTCTGTTTTTATGCCAATACCATGCTGTTTTCGTTCTACTACAGTAGCTCTATAGTAGTTTGAAGTCAGAGCTTGGGATGCATCTAGAAATACCTTTATTATACAAGATTGTTTTGGCTATCCTGAGTGTTTTGCTTTTCCATAAGAAGTTGAGTACTGTTTTTTCGAGGTCTGTGAAGAATTTTGCTGGGATTTTGATGGGCATTGCATTGACTATGTATTGAATGTAATGGCATTTCAATTTTATTTTAATAAATAAAGACTGCCTCAAGATCTGAGAATAAAACAGTCCTACTAGTCAGCCTTATAGACCAAATATGGTAACACACATCTTTATTCCCAGTTGCCACAATGACATGCGCCTTTAATCTCAGTAGTCACACTAGTTGTCATAGAAATCAGGTGGCGCATGCCTTTAATCCCAGCCCTAGAGAAGAATAAAAAACGGGGCAAGACAGCTCTTAGATGCAGTTTCATTCTGAGATTCTAGGAGGCAGGATCGCCATTTAATACTGAGCTCAAGGTAAGAGTCAATGGCTGTTTTGCTTTTCAAATCTTCAGAATGAACTCCAATTTCTGACCTTGAGCCTTCATTTAACCATGTTTCAGATTAGTTTTGCTAAATTTGCCGTTTTTATTATGTCAATTCTACCTACCCAAGAGCATGGGAGATCTTTCCACTTTATGGTGTCTTCTTCAATTTCTTTCTTCAAAGACTTAAAGGTGTTGTCATCAAGTCTTTCATTTGTTTGATTGGAGTTATGGAGTGAGAAATCTTAATATAGGAGCATATCAAATAAAATATAATAGTCAACATTATTTATTTCCTGGGGCTTAATTTCTAACCAGATAGATTGTGGCACACTAAAACAAATTTGTTTGTAATTATCATTTATAGGGAAAATATTCCTAACCCAAAAATATTGGAATTCCTAACCTGAAATAATAGGGATTCAGATTATAGATTAAGAATCATCCAGTAAATTCTATGCAAATATTCATTAGAAAAAATAATTTTTCTCAATCCCAGCACTACAAAACCAACAATTTTCAAATCTGAAACACACCTGGTCTCAATGTTTCAAATACAGAATACCCAATCTGTATCATATCTGAGTCAATGAAATAACAAATTCTATATATACACACTTTTTGCTGGGTTTTGGGTTTTGGAAACAGTTTATCTGTGTAGCTTTACCTGACCTGGAAATTGCTCTCTAGACCAGGTGACCTCAAACTCACAGAGATCTGACTGCCTATTCATCCCGAATGCTGGGGTATTTTACTTATTTTAAAGAGGAGAAAATAAAATAAACAAGGAAAGTGTGACTTACAATAAGTAGAAAGCAGACAAAAGCACACATACGCTCTGAGAAAGTATGATACTAAGTAAGTTTAGAATTCTCTAGTTTAGCATCTATATAATCCTGAGTCTTTAGAATATCTTATCTGAGAAAACTTTGATATGTTTATAAATATATATATATCACACCATCAATAGTTATATTTTTAGAAAAAATTATAGAATATTCAGTTTTAATGATAATCAAGAGCAAATGAAAATAAGTTATCTAGCACATAACACTTATTAAAGTAATTTTCAGGGCTGAAGATGTAGCTCTGTTGATAGAGTGCTTGCTTAGCATGAATGAGACCCTGAGCTCAGAACAAAGCACAACACACCTGCAGTCCAGGTAATTAGGAAGCCACAGGGTTAGCAAACGTGAGGACAGTGAGAGCTACAGGAGACCCACCTCAAGGAAGAAAACAAACAAAAACCTCAAGCTAGTTTTAAATATTAGTTGTTTGTTTATTCTGTTATTTTGAGACAAGTCTCTCTATATAGCCCTGACTGTCCTGAAACTCACTTTGTAGACCAGGCTGGCCTGAAACTCACAGCAATCCTTCTGCCTCTAGCTCTCAGGAGCTAGGATTAAAGACATGGACAACCATGTCCACCTAAACATTAGCTTTTTATTATTTCAACTTATAACACATCTAGAAATAAAAGCCTATCCATAAACTTGATATGCAAATATATCATTTACTATATTAGATTGCTTACTTAATATGCATAATGTCCTGAGTTTAATCCACAGCACAAGAAAAAAAATTAAATGACTAAATAATTGTTAAATAATAAATAATTAAATAAATACGACCTAATAACAGAAGGAATTCAAAAAACTTGAATAGTAAAACAAGTTTAAAAATAAAAATGTTACATTAGCAAAACCACAAATTTTATTGTTTTATTTTGTTGGGGTTTTTTCTTCAGATATTTATGTTGTTATTTCAAAATCACACATCCATAAAAATTTCCCAAAGAATATTGAAGGAGATAAGGAACATTAAATGCTTCAAAAGTCTAGAATGTTTTTACTTATATTCTAACACACAGTTTAAAATTTCAACATATTGAGTGAACTGAAAAGGCATGTACAAAAGCAGTATAAGTGATTTCACAAAACAAAGAAGGTAGTGAAGGCTTATAATCGCAGTCAGTCCTCAACAAGCCTAATGCCAGTTGTGATACACAAGTCCCTATTTCTAAATATAAAAGGAAGATGGACTGTGGCTTTGATTTGCAAATAATATTCTTTATTTAAATAGTCCTGTGTTTGCTTTATCCGTGGATGACAAGAATCCATACTCTGTGAAAACAGACCATCATTTTACTGATGGAAGGCTTCCAATCTTATTTGTGTTGGATCTTCTGGATGTCTCAAAGCAATTCCATTACGCAGAAGCAGCTCAATATATGGTGGCCAAAATGAATCACTAATTTTAACATATGGATCATGTGGAGCATCAAACATTCTATTTATAAGCATCTAAAGAAGAAATTATTAGAAATGAACTTTTTGTGGGAAAAAGTCTACATACTTTCATAAAACAATCCAAAGCTCATTGACTACTCCTCTCCTTGAAGGCTGCTCATAAACATTATAATTAAGCAATATCCAGTTTTAAAGACTACATTATTGGATGGAATATATATTCAAATGAAAACATTTCCTAAAACCTGCCTAAAAATATTTACAACTTTCCTATTATTCTTAGTACAATTCATTTAGGACATGGCAAGGATCACAAGAATTAAAAGTTAGATAGATAATGTATAGAAAATTTAGCTGGCTACATAGGCCCTGGATTTGATCTCCATCACTGAAGGGACAAAAATTAAAATTAGACAAACTACACAAATTTCAAAAGAAAGCTAGCAATACTCTCTGAATATCTGAAGGGGAAAGAAATAACCAGCTCAACCCTATTCTTTTGATAAATCTTTAAAACAGTTAAGTTGGCCATCATCAGTTCCTTCACTCTCTCCAGGAACGTTTGATCACTTTATCAAGGATATCAAAGGCTTACAACCAAATCTGACAAACATTTTTACAGGGCAGCTCTTCCCAAACCATATTGACATGAAGTGGTGTCCCTTATTAGATTCTAAGGCATTGAAAAACAGGATTCTCACCCTAGGTGAACATTAAGAGATGATTCAATAAAGAAAATTATATATATATACCACGTAATTTTATTCATCTATAATAAATAAAATTGTTATTTTTCAGGAGGTGGAACTAGAGAATATCATGTTAAGTGAAATAAGTGAAACTTAAGACACGCAAAAATCCTGTTTCCCTTACACTGGAGTATATGTGTGCACATGTGTGTAAATATGAATGGTGTGAAAGCAGAGAGGGAGAAATATACAGGACAGAAAGAAGCATAGAGAAGAGGAGAAAACAAGAGAGTTGATGAGGGGAAGAAAGGAAATAAGGGAGACGATTTGGCGATCAAGGGGATAAAGACACGTGTATGTGAAAATACCATAATCAAGCTTATAATTTTGTATGCTACCTCAAAATCTTAATTAAAAAATAAGAGGAAAGAAAATGAAGATTTTGTCATCACACCAGAAAGTTCAGAGAAGCTAGCCAATGAGATCTGAGAATAAATGGTCTTTCGCAAATCAACTGGCATTTGTGGAGATTTTTCATGAAGCAACAATATTTAATTATTGGAAAACTAATATCTCATAAATTATGGTAAAAATCACAAATGTCCTTTATTATTCTGCTTCTTCATATACCTCCCAGTGTTTTAACAATTTATGAAACTAGAATTTAGAACTAAGAGGAATTATGGATTCCTTAGGCACACATAATTCATGACAAATCACTAACTGCCAGGTAAATTTTAATTAAAGGCATTATTTTAAAGAACATGAAAAAGCATAATTCATACAAATATAAAGTTTTACAAAGTGACTAAAATCTTCCTTCCAAGCTCTAATCTCAATTATGCTCATAATATTAATATTTAAATTTATAAAAATATCGACTACCACTAGTTTTCTTATTCAGCCTGGGAAATGAAAAGGTCAGAATCCCGTTTCTTTTAAGTATCATGATAAAAAAAATACTTTCATGCTGGGCGATGGTGGCGCACGTCTTTAATCCCAGCACTCAGGAGGCAGAGGCAGGCGGATCTCTGTGAGTTCGAGACCAGCCTGGTCTACAGAGCTAGTGCCAAGACAGGCTCCAAAGCCAGAGAAACCCTGTCTCAAAAAAAAAAAAACAAACAAAAAAAACACTTTCATATTTTAGAGTAGCTGTTTATTTCAGTTGAAAAGTTTATGAGCTAGATATATAACTGAGTGGCAAAGCACTTGTCTATGGCAAGAACTTGCATTCCATCCCAATACCACAGAAACCAAAGTGATCTTATTTCATATTTCTAGATTGATTAGATTACATTAATTAAAATTCTAATAAAAGACAGCAGAAATATGCTGAAAACACATTTAAAATGAGTATGTTAATTTTTCACTAAATTATAGCTTACATATTACTTATTTTTGTCACTCATAATATGAACTTCAGAGAGATATTTGGTTTTCTAAGTTTTATCCCATGGCATACCATTAAAATTTATAACCATGTGTTTCAGATAAAGTTTTCAATATTTTTCATAAAGTATAATTTAAAATTTTTATTGCATTTGCTTCTTTGTGTGCACATGCATATCTCCTCTGTCTATGTGCACACATGTTTGTATATTCATCTTTGTGTATGTGTGTGCACTGACAAGTTGGAGGACACCTTGCAGGAACTGGCTCTCTCCATACACTACATATGGTCCGAGGGATTAATTCACCCCACTGGGCTTTGCAGCAAGCACATTTAACCACTAAATGATCTCATTGGCCTAACGTGACATCTTTTATTTTAAAAAAGATAATACAACCAAGAAAAGTTACAGTTTCAGCTTAAACCAGTAAAATCAGGAATATGTAAACAGATTCTGATTATAAATCAAAGAAATATTTCTATCTCGTGTTTCATAGCAAAAATATTTAATAGGAAATATTCTTACGCAGCAAACCTGAGATTCGGTACCCAACACGTTGAGTCAGAATGAAACATGCTTTCTGAAAACACTCTTCTCAATTTACTAGTTCTATAGCTGAGAGAAGGGAACATATGCCCCCATCACTAATCCAGAAGCTATCTCCAATTGATAACCACTTGCAAACAAAAAAATTTGTTTTCTCCAAGAGAATCATACTGGGGAAACAAACCACTCTTAATCATACACAGAAGTAGATAGCCAAAAAACAAAAAAAAAAAAAACGAAAACCAAAAAACAAATTCAATGGCATCGTTGGAGGTTGTCTCCTAATATTGTGGGAGGGCTTTTGAAAAACCTTTTAAGTCTTTAGCATATATGAGTGTGTATATGTGTGTATACATATACGTGTGTGTGTGTGTGTGTGTGTGTAGGCTTCTGGGTTTTTATTTTACAGAATTCCTTAGTGTATAAACGTCCATTTCTCTGTATCTGTATGTGTTTCTTGTGCTTTTTCTTTAGCTTTTTTTCTTCTGTTTATATTGTCCTATCCAATGTTTGTTTTTGTTTTATCTTATTTTATTTTATTATTACTCCTTAGATGCCTGTTTGTTTTCTCACAAAATGGGTTTAGATTCAGACGGGAAGGTGGGGAGGAGCTGGGAGGATTGGTGGGAGTGGAAATCTAATCAGAATACAGTGTATAAAAAATGTTCTAAATAAAGCAAAAAACATTTAAAAATTATAAAGTACACTACTACTTGCTTTTCATAAACTTCTCTGCCTAGAGTTTTCTAAAATAATGCATATATTTAATAACCTATCCAAAATTCAAATACATTTTATAATGCCAAAGATATCTTAAATCAAAATAAAAGTCAAACTAAAAAGGTTAGAATTAGTCTTTCTACTGTAATAAATGAAGCTTTTATATCGGGAAAAATTTTATATTCATTTATATGTTTTAGGTACAAGACTCAGTTGTAAACTAAATTTTATCAGCATAACAGCACAAGATGTTAAGGTGCAAATAGTAAATGACTAAATAAGAGACCTTATTAGAGAATCAAATATTCTTAATAGAAAATCAAAGTAGCATTTTTTTGTCTTAAGTATAATTGTTCACAAAAAAGATAGCTCAAATTAAAAAATTTAAAACTACACTTACCTCTATTATTTCATGCAGTGTTATCAATTGTGCATTTGATGTTTGCATGCATTTCTTTGAGAAATGTAAATAATAATTAACATTGTCAGAAATCAAACTATATATTACAAGACTTAAAAACAATTTCTTACTTGTAATTATAGAAGGTAACTAAAGTCAAATTCTGAAAGTAAACAACTTTATAATACAAGTTAGAATCTTTAAAATGTGAGGGAAAAATCTTCTATGATAGTAAAAAAATCCTTAAATTATTATAAAATACAATTCAAACAACCTATAAACAGACAATATATTATATTATACATATTGTATATAAAAATACAAAGTAGTATGTTTGAACCAGACAAAAATTTTCCAAGCAGATTGTATTCTATTACATTTCAGGGAGGCTTCTAAGGGAACCTTCCTTGTAACCTCCCCATAGACTGACATTTCCTAATATTAACATTAACTCAATTCACCAATTTTTTTCTCTTCGAATAACATGAAATAACTCATCAAAAAATTGGAAGACAGTCACTATAATACTCAAGTGTTTCTCCTATTAATCCTCATTAGTCCCTTCAACTCTGTTTCATAACATAGATTTGAAAGCCCTCATTACTATAATTAAGGTTAAAAATTCCAGTGTTGCCTGGTGGTGGTAGCACACGCCTTTAACCCTAGCACTCAGGAGGCAGAGGCAGGCAGGGCCAGCCTGATGTACAGAACAAGTTCTAGAATGGCTCCAAAGCAACAGAGAAACCCTGCCTTGGAAAAATAGACAGACAGACAGACAGATTCCAGTCTCCCAAATGATCCAGGTGTGATTTAACCATCAAGAATTAAAAAAAAAAAAAAAAAAAAAACCTTGCTTTGATAACTGAAGATGCTAGAATGCCATTCATTAAATTTCTGGACATCTATTTAATACTGTTAACTTCTGAGAATTATATAACCTAAAATGCAAAGTACTGGGCCAGGCATGGTGGTGGCACATGCCTCTAATCCCAATATAGGAGGAAGAGGCAGTCAGAACTTCATGAGTTTGAGGTGAGCCTGGGCTAAATTGTGAGTTTAGGTTAGGCTACATAGTAAAACTCTGTCAAGAGAGAAAGAGAGAGAGAGAAAAAAAAATGTGTGTGTGTGTGAGAGAGAGAGAGAGAGAGAGAAAGAGAGAGAGCAAAACACAATTATTCTTGAAGAAAGATAACTGAATAAAGCTGGATCTCAAAATCTAATACCTAGCTAAGTAAAAATGAGTAGTTAAAATACCGTTATTGGTGGAGAAAGGCATAGTTACAGAACTAACTAGCTAAAAGTAAAACAGATTAAATTTAAATAGTTTTGCTGGTCATAGAAATTCTTCTTAACAAATCATTTGGTTAAAAAATTATTGGGTTAAGAAGCTTGAAAGACAGCTTAGTGGTTAAGAGCACCGTCTGTTCTTCCAAAAAACTTAGGTTCAATTCCTAGCACTGACATGGTGGCTCACAACCATTTATAACTCACACATGTGGAATACAAATATATATGAGTCAAAACACCTAGATGCATAAAACTAATAAATAAAAAAGAAAACCAAAAAGATTTAAAAATATTATTGGCTGAAATTTAAGAGCTGGTAAAAAAAATAAGTAATGAATCAAATATAAAAGAATAAAAGGTAAATACACATACTAATCTAAAGTTTTGGTTTTGGGGGGTATTTGTTTTGTTTTGTTTTAGTTTTAGTTTTCCAAGACAGGATTCCTCTGTAACTTTAGAGCCTGTCCTGGACCTCACTTTGTAGACCAGGCTGACCTTGAACACACAAAGATCCTCTTGCCTCTGCCTCCTGAGTACTGGAATTAAAGGTGCACCACCACTGCCTGGCAAAACCATAGTTTTTTTTAATACAAGATAAATACTGAAAGCAAAAAATTAGAATGGGGGTATAGATAGAAAATTGCTAATTTTCTCATTTCCATATCAGTAAATTCATACTACTTAAAATTGAAACATGAAGTCATACAAACTTAGAACATATCATATTTTTCATAATTTGTTTTTTCTATTAGAGGTCTCTAGTGCTCAAATCATTTGAAGCAAAGAAATGTTTATCTGAGCTCAACATTTTACCTTCATTTCTCTTCTATGAAAGTTAATTAAAATCACATTTATCATTCATAATATAGTAACAAGTATAAAATCCCACTGCTCCAATCAACCATCAATCTGTTTCTATACAAATTGTGTTTAGAACAATGACTTCATTTTAGTAAGAACCATGTTAGTGACTCAGTAACATGTTAATGATAAGAAGAGACTTGGGTTTTTAGCCTTTTTTTATTCACAATTAAGTTGTAATGTTCATTTTCGAAAGTGTAATTTTGTATCTCAAAAGTATGTGTTGACACTCAAATGCAATTGTACATGGAAACAAGACCATAATAAGTAATCAAGTGTTAAATGAGGTCAGCAGGGTAGGGGCCAAAACCAAAATGAGAGATCTGTGTGTGTGTGTGTCTGGTGTGCTCTGTACCGGCAAGACAATAAGAAAACTTAAAAAATTCTTTTCTCCCTGAATGCAGGCCAGAAATCAATGTGAACAGAATGAGAAGGTGCCAGCTCTCAGCCAGGAACAGAGCTAATTAGGAACTAACCCTGACAGGTCTTTGATCTTGTACTTTCTAATGAAAAATAAATTCCATTTTTATGCCAAGGTGTTTGGTTATGGCAGCCCACTAATAAAGTATCAATGCTGGCAAGATAAATAGGAGCAGAAAGGGACAGAGGTAAACAGATGCAGTGGAAGTAAAGAGATTTCCTTTATGTTGTTCTCTGATCTCCAAACACAGGATGTGCAACACAAGCATGTGCACACTATCTGCACAAATCATATGCACACAAATAAAATATAAAATCTGTAAAAATGTCTCCAACAAATTCCCTTCTACTAAATAATAAAGTAGCTCTAATTCTTCAGTGACTATAACAGGATGAAGGCATATTTGTGTATGTTTCCTTATGCCTTCATTCCTTTGCTTTTGTTTATACACACACACATATCCAACAGCTACAATTATAACAATCTAAAAGAATATCTTCTCTGAAACTTACCTTTTTCTTTTTACTAGTCCCATCAGGCAGAGGAAAATGATCTTCTAAAAACTCACCCAAGGTAAACAGAAGTTTCTCCTTAAAATCTTTTATACTAAGCATCTTAGCTTTCAGCTCTTTAACGATTCTAACAATAAAAAATAATAAGGCAAATATTTAACTGATAAAATACATTTGTGCATGCTTCTGGTTATACATGAAGCTGATCAAAGTTGCTGAAACTTCATTTGATCCACATAATTAGAGAATATTCTTTATAACATGTAATGACACTAGTAAACCATTCAAAAAAGAAGAAACAACTAATAGTTGGCGAAAATTTGGGCAAGTGTTAGATTCCTAATAAAATGAGACATCTTTTTTTTCAAATTTAACTTTATATTGATTCTTTGTGGATTTTACTGATATGGGATGGCCTTCTGTATGTGTTGCTTTTACTGGCTAATGAATAAAGCTGCTTTGGCCTATGGCAGGGCAGAATATAGCCAGGCTGAAAAGATAGAGAGTAGGCAGAGTCAAGGTAACGCCAGGTAGCTGCCGAAGAAGGATGCCACTGGAACCTTACGGGTATGCCACAGTCTCATGGTTATACACAGATTAATAGAAATGGGTTAATTTAAAATGTAAGAGCTAGCAAGAAATACACCTAAGTCATTGGCCAAACAGTTTTGTAAGTAATATAGTTCGTGTGATTATTCAGGTCTGGGCGGCCAGGAACAAACAAGCAGTCTCCAGTTACATTCCACATCATGCATCTCAATTCCACATTTCCCCACCTCTTCCCATCTGTCTTTCTACCCTTGTAACATCTTGCCCACAGGATAAAACAAGATAAAATTTAAAAGAGGAAAAAAAGAAAAGAAAAATCTCATGGAAGCTGTAGTGTGACACAGGGAACTACATAGTCCTTTGTCCATATGTTGTTACTTGCAAGTGTTCATTATATTGAGTTGTTAGTCTGGTTTGAGGTCTTTGGTTTTTACTATATCATCAACATTAGGCCCTCACTAAGGCTCCTCTTAGGTATCCTGTTGTCCTGTATCATGGAGATCCCATAACTTTGGGTATGTAGGACCAAGCCCTTCATGTGCTCTAGCAGATCATAGACGGGAAAGATGTTGGGATGGGCCAACTCATAGCTCTAGTTCTCGGTCTGGGTGGCTGCTGGGTTGGTTATGGGCCAACTCTCCTTCATCCTCAATACCAGGATGGAACTGCCCCAGTAAGTTCACCCTAAGTAGTAATCAAGGGGAGGTACTGATTCTCCTACCTCATAACCTCTGGGTTGTCTTGCCAACACCTACAACCCCTGGGCCAGCTCTACTATCCTGTCAAGTCAAGGTGTAGGGGCCACTCTGCCAAGTGCTGCAGCTGGTAAGAGGCAGAGCTAATCCTTTCCCTCTAGTGACCTCAGGGACTGCCCTCCCACTGATCACAGGCTTCAGTGGGCATGGGGACGGAAGTTTCTCTCCCTTGCCCATACCACCATATGGTAGATGACGGGTGGGGCACAATCTCTCATGATGACATTCTCAGGGTCAGCTCTGCTGTCCCTGGCAGGGTACAGGGCCATTATCCTTAGTTCTGCATATGGTAAAGGGCAGGGTCACCTCTCCTCTGCCACTGGTGGCAAGGGGCAAGGAGGGTAGGACGTCTTTCCTTTTCCCTAACCACCACATGGTAGACAAGGGGTGCAGGGCCAATTCTCCCCCTCTCATGATCTCAGGACAGGCTCACCTGTGCCCCCATCAGCAGGATCAGCACTACTATGGTACCCAGGTGAAGTGCAGGGCTCGCTCTCCTGAGTGCTATACATAGAGAGGGGTGAGAGATAAGGGGAGGGCATCTCTGCCCACCCACACTACATGACAAATGAGAATGGGCCTGCATTTATGCCTTCACTGTGTGCTCACCTGCATCATCACCAGTAGGGATAGCTCTACTGGGGTGCCCAGGTGAGGTGCAGGACCTGTTTTCCCAAGTGCTACAGCAAGTGAGACGCTGGGCCAGCTCACTTGACCTCAGGGCCACCTCTCCCACCTACAAGTGGTGAGAAGGAAGTAAGGAGAAGATATCTCCCCTTTGTTCACACCACATGGCAGATGAGAGGCAGGGACATATATCCCATGCTCAAACTGGGCCACCCTTTGATCTACTTGAAAAAATCTAGAACACAATATTAAATACCTTGATACAGAAAATGTCACACTGCGGTTTTTCAAATCACTGTGCAATACATTAAGAGATTCCAGAATCTGTTGTTGTTCATCCAACCACTGTTGCTCCCTTTAAACATGGAAAACAATCCAGTCAAATAAATATTTAAGTGTCAACTCAGTATGTACCAATGATTAATAGAAATTACAAGTTTACCTTTCTAAGTCTTCCTTTAACTTTTCATTCTTTGACTGAATAGTAGATACTACCATTTCAAGATTACATCTCAATTTTTGGAACTAAAATAAAAGAATGTAAGTTAATACTTAGTCTTTTGGCTTATACATAGTTTAGTGCCCAAATGATACTGAAATTGGTATAGAATATCTCAAAATAGAAGCCAATGTAAAAATGGCTAGCAGAAACAATTTGAAATGGTAAATACATAACACCCAGATGGTTTTCAGTGACACATCAATAATAAATATAACATATAAGAAGTTTCAAGCTACATATTTTAATTCTAAACTGAAATTAAATTAGAATTGTTTTTAGTAGATTAGGTCTCTTTACTAATGAGTAAACAAGTAAATTTTAATATTTTTGGAGTGGTTCAGTCTAACTCTTATGTCATAAGCTGAACTAAAACAGTTCTAATTATAAATTATTTAGAAATACTACAAATCCTAAATGGCTCACCTCTTCTTTTCCTAATGTTATCAAAACATCTTCAGTCAGGGGAGTTACTACAAAAATAAAACAAAGTCATATACACACTTCGTTAATTCTCAAAAATTTGATTTTGTGGCTTTTTTTGAGATATCTCTTTTTCCATTCCACTTATATTACCAAACTTTTATAAAACATATTAATTTTTGTGACTTCTAGATTAACATCTTTGAACAAAAAACCCCAAGTAAATAACAAGAGATAAAGTTGATATTAATGCATTTTTAAAATGTCTTTTTCTTCCTAAGACCTTAGAAGCATGCTAAATAATGAATGAACTCCTAAGACCTTTTTCTCTATATCTATATAATCTATATATATGTACATATATATCAAAAGGTGTATTTCTTGTCATTGTTGGTATTATAAGAATAGCACATCAGATATATTAGCATGGTTTTTCACTCAGCAGAACTCCCGTAATATAGAAATAGTTCATCATTTAATAACTGTATATTAACTATATACATATGTATATATCATAATGTAGTGTAATTTCTAAAATGGAGTACTAATACTGTACTAGGCATCTTTTTATGTCTTTATGTACTAGTGCTTTTAATTTCAAGGAGCATACTCCCAGAAATGGATTATATAGAATAAAATGCAAAATATAAAGAGAAAACCAGATACAAAAATACATGGCACAAAAAAACATGGCACAATAAATAAATAAATACATGGCACAGGAAGCTTAAGACTTTCATAATATAATAATAATAATAATAATAATAATAATAATCAAATCTACTAGTTGGATATTACAACTATAACATTCTAACTCATCTCCTATTCTTTAAAAATAGGCAAAAAATATATTTGGCTCCCATAGGACAAGACAAGAAGTAGCATAAAAACTACATGTTTCCTATTCTAAAAAGCATATAAAGTAATTTTTCCACTGTGCAAGTTTCAGTTCACGGTTTCTACTGAAATCAAGGTACTGTTTTTGAGGGTCAAATAATAACTATAATAAGGTCCTCATTATAAAGGATATTACACTCTAACATAAGAATTTAATGTACAAAGGAAAGAAAAATGGAGTGGTTCCTAGTAGCAATTGATCACGGACAATTTCAAGTACAAATGCATCTTGCCATTTTTGAGATCATTAATTTGTTTCTGTGTTTGTTTTGTTTTGTTTTGTTTTCTAAGACACAGTTTCTCTACATAACATTTCTGGTTATCCTGAAACTCACTTTGTAGACCAGGCTGGCCTTGAACTCACCCTCTACCTCCCAGTGCTGAGATTAAAGGTATGTACCACCACCGCCCAACAAAGTGATTAATTGGATATGCCCTTGTCAATAATATCTGAATCTAAAAATAAGAATCTTACTTTCGGGTGTTCTTTTGTTCCAATGATCAAGTTCAGCAGTCAGACATTTGATTTGCATAGAAAGTAATGAGAGCTGTTAAAAAAAAGATTTCAAGGTATTTCTAGTAGAATATTGATGAAAATATAATCAACACTGTAATGCTAGTTCAAAAATAAGTGTTATCAAAAGAGTATCACTAAACAGGTTCTAATACCATACTAACTATAGCTCATAAATGGTTTTTACAGCAACGTTATTGAAAATAAAGAATTCTGCTTTACGACCAAAACTAAAGAAACCTACATACATTACATTTACTTCCTAAATATACCTTTAAAAAAGACAAAAAAAAAAAAAAAAAAGCTAACATAGCAAGACATTCTCCCCACACACACAAAAAAAATAGAATGCTATGTCTTGCCAGGATTTTCAGCCAATTTTTTCTTAAATATGTTCACCCCCCATGATTTTTAAAAATATTATAACTGCTTTTAATTGTACTGAAAAAGAAATGTAAATATGTATGTGAAGATAATGGTCAGACTAGTTTCAGAGCCACATATAAAAAGCATTTTTTAAAAATACATTAGTACTTTGCAAAATATATCTTATCCTGAGACAAATTATGGTATGTTTTTGGTATGATAAAGACAAATTTAATTATGCTATAAAATAAACAACTCTTTCTAATAATAAAGCAAGAATAATATTTTGAAAGTAATAAATTTTCTATTAAAAAAATGTCTAACTTTTTGCTTCAGAAAAGAGATTAAGCCAGGTATAGTGAAATAAGCTTGCAAATCAGCACTCAGAGAGAGACACAGGTCAAGAACAGCTTCAGCAACATGACAAGTTCAAGCTAGAGCGGGCTGCATGAGACCATTTCTTTAAAAACAAAACACAGAAAACCGAGTTTGAGTGCTAAAGGCATGGTGGTACTACACATGCAGAAATGAGGTATCAAAGCAAACCAGAAACTCCTACCTCTTAAAAGGCCTGCTCATAGCCATCCATCAGCCCTTGACTTGGATTTCTGAACTTAGAACGCACTTCCTCTCAACCTTAGCCATACACCTCTTCCCTGTGCTGATTTGATTCTACATCCATTCACCATAATAAACCTTAGCTACAAGAAGACTAAGTCCTATGAGTCCTCTGTGAGAATCATCAAACTTACAAATGACCACAAGGACCCGCAACACAACAGGAATTACAAAACTATATTCTTTGCCCGTTTCTAACTTAGTTCTGGTTGATGCTTTTATGTATATAAAACTCCTCGCAAAGTCAGTGCTTGGTATACGGGGTGAAAACCACTCACATTTCTTTGTAGGCTTAGTGTCCAGGGATTCATATTTTGTAAGGTCTTAATTTCTACAATTAAGGAACCACATTTTCCCAAGGAAAATGATAGGTTAGTTAACACACGATAATGCACTTGAAAATGGTATATTCAGTTAGACATTTACAGTACATTGCATATGTGCAGACTCTAAAACATTTTATGGATACAAAAATTATATTGGGAGCTCCAATATTTGTTGCATAAAAGTTTACAATAGTATTTTCTTGATGAATTGCTCCTTTTATTAACATGTAGTATCCCTTTTTAAATATCTCTTCTAAGTATTTCTGGTTTGAAGTTTATTTTGCCAGACATAAGGATAGCTATGATTGTCTGCTTACATTTTCTGTTTCCTTGGTATTTTTTCCATCCTTTGATACTAAGTTTTGGAGAATTTTTGCTGTAAAAATGTGGTTTTTGGAGATAATATATAGTTGGTTGTGGGTTGATTTTTTTACTTTAAATAGAAGGTTTTCTGTTTCAGGATATAGGTATTAGAGTCAGTGAGATGGTTCGGCAGGTAACGTGCTTGTTGCACAAATCACCTAGCCACCTGAATTCAATCCCTGACGCCTATGCAAAGGTGGAAGGAGAGAAATGACTTCACAAAGTTGTTCTCCGACCCCACCACATAAACACACACTGTGGCATGCATGGCTCCTTATCCCCATCATATGCATGCACACACACACACATACACAAAATAATCCTTAATTATAAAAGAATATAGGTATTAACAAAGTTGTTATATTGGAATAAATATAAGCAGATAAACTTCTTTCCAAAAAGCATGAATTCTGCTTACCTATTTTCTAGAACAGAGTATAAGTTCATACCTGAGCATTTGAGCTAGTGAGTGTCTCAGTTCCAATGAGTGACAATTTATTCTGGCACTTGATTTAAAAAGTAAAGAAAAACAAGTGGCGTATTTATAATCCATTGACAATTACCTTCTCCTCCCTTTTTATATTAGCCCCATACAATACCCTTCTAAAAAACCATGGGAGTTAAGAGAACAAGAAAGTACAATAGAACAATAACAAAATAAGTAACTAAAAACGTAAGAAAATAAACATCCAAGAGACATTGTTTACCTGACATTAAAAACATCTAACAATGTTAATGATTGTATTTGATAGTTGAAAATATGAGTAACTTAAGTCTTATCTGTCCTCATTTCTGGTTGTAATAATTTTAATTTTTAAGTTATTGTTAAATCCAAGTTTTGATAAAAAAAAGAATAATAAAAATTATCTAATAAGTACATTAATGATATACAGTACCAAAGATTTTGCTAAACGATTTTTTAAAAAATACTCCATTCATCTTTCCTGCTCTGACAGTTTAGTGACAGAACAGGATGCTATCTATATACATAAAAAAAAAATCATTCATCACTTCTGCTCTGACACGTTCCTGAAGCACTACGTTTATCTGTAACTTATGTCATATACTGTAAAATATATGTAAATATATTGTAAATATTTTGTAAATATATTGTAAAATATATGTAAATATATTGTAAATATTTTGTAAATATATTGTAAAATATATGACATAAGTTACAGATAAACGTAGTACTTCAGCGTATTTTTCGCATACAGAGTATGCTAAAAAGAAACCTTACGAAAATAACATAGTGTACCAAGTGTCTCTAGTTCATTAAAATAAATATATATACATACATAATTTCAAGTTAACATTTGTATTCATGTTACACTCATAATTCTTATAATTATGTTATATAATGTGTTATTATATATTATTTATTATATATTATATTTATATTATATTAATTAATATTATATTGATATCTTATTATTTATTGTTATATATTATTTCTATTTCTATATTCTACTGACCAAAAACAGGTACTGAAATAAAATCTCCTTGAGAGCCAGAACTACAATCATTTTTTTCTCTTTCTACAGTTTACCTAGTATAAAGTTTCTTAAGAGAACACTTTATAAGTTTTACATATAAAATATATATAATTTATAAAATAAGAGCTATGGGGAAACTAACACCATTTCCTAAGTTTATTATGTAATTTTATATTAACTAACATATCACTTTTACCTATTGATACTTACATCTTCCATGTCTTCCCACATTTTTTCACACTGTTTAATAAGTTCTTCCTCAGTATCTATAACAACTTCCATATCTGTAGTAATATCTGGATGTAGTTCTGGTTGATTCTCTGACATATCCTTTACAGTTTTCTTCACCTTAATGGAAAAACTAAAGAAAAAAAGATACATGCATTTGGCAATCATTTGCTGAATATAGCAGTGACTAACAGACAAAAGTCCTTTGAGAAACATGAGCACAATACTGTTGCAGGGATATCTAAGTATTAGCCACTGTAGAAAAGAATAAGGATGCAACAGCAAAGCACTATTCACAATAACCCAGATATGATCAACTGTAAGGTCCTTCTCTTGTAATAGGAGGGGCAGTAAAGGAGCAAGATACAGATAGATACAGATAGAGTAGATGTGTTGGCAAGAGCATGTGGAAGCTGTGTTTGGATTACTTCTTCCTAGTAAGTGAAATGTTATTATGTTAATTATGTTAACTATGTCATTATGTTAATCAGTTGTGAGTAAGGATAAATAGAAGGAATTCAAAATTTAAGAGCAGATACAGCCAGGTGTGGTGAACCATGCCATTAATCTCAGCACTTGAGAGGTAAAGGCAGATGGAATTCTGTGAGTTCAAGGACAGCCTGGTATAGTAAGGAATTTCAAGGCAGCCAGGACTATATAAAAGAAAAACCCTGTTTCAAGCAAGGGAGGAGGGCTGGAAAGATAGATTATCCCTTAAAGTTTTTACAACCAAAAATTTAAGAGTAGAGGTGGAAAGGGTGTAAAATGGTTATATAAGAGAACTCAAAAAAATATAAACCAGTTTTGGATAGTGGCCCAATTAAAACAATAATGAGCTGTGCAAGGTGCTACAAGCCTTTAATCCCAGCACTCAGTAGGCAGAGGCAGGTGTATCTCTGTGAGTTCAAGGCCAGTCTGGCCTCTAAGGGAATTCCAGGATAGCCAGAGCTCCTACAGAAAGAGACCCTGGCTTGAAAAGCCATAACTAATAATAATAGTAATAGTAATAACAATAGCAGCATATTAAAAAGGATGACAGTCATCCAGAAGCTAAAATTTTTCAAATAAAGAAAAGAGATCGGCTGGAGAGATGGCTCAGAGGTTAAGAGCAGTGGCTGCTCTTCCTGAGGGCCTGAGTTCAAGTCCCAGCAACAACATGGTGGTTTGCAACTATCTAATGAGATCTGGTGCCCTCTTCTGGCCGCCAGGCAAATATGCAGGCGGAGCACTGTAAGCACAATAAATAAATCCTTTAAAAAAAAAGTTCTTGTTTCTTTTTTTAAGTAACAAAAAAGGCTGCTGCAAAGAATATGAGTTGATAATTTATCATGAGATTTAAAGTTAAGTAAATTTACGAAAATAGATGGAGAAATAACCAGAGAGGACTTCTAGGCTACAATGTCAAATGTAAATCACAATAAACACCACCCCAAAGTATTTTTTACTCATATGGACTTAAGTTTATATTGCTTAACCATAAGTTACCAACAGAGCTGTAAAACAGATCTAAATAGATACAACACTATACAAACTATGCCCTTTAAGTCAGTAATGTAAAGATGTCAATTCTCCCCAAATTGAACTATTTTATCTTAAGTCTAAAAAGCGACAAAAAAAGTTGCACTGGAAGAGTAAATTCTAAAATCTATATAAAAATATAGAGATCCCAAAATACCAAAGATCCATTGGATATAACTAAAATGTAAAGTCGGCTCATGAACAGGCAAACTGAAACACCGAACACAACTGCTCACAGACACACGCAAGTCAAAGAGAATATTCTAATAGCGGGAGCCCATCTTATAGTAAATTCAAAATATAGTCTGGCTGATAGAGATGTACTTCATTCTTTTAACAAAAAGTTCTCCCCAACCCCTCCCGCCTGCCCCTCCATCTTTTTCTGGGATAACCAGCTAGGTTCTGGAACGCCGTGGCCCTGGAGGCTGAGAGGGGCGGGGCATCCAGTTCCCGGGCTGTAAGTATCCGATTGTTTGGGGGGCCGGATCCCCCAAACTTGCGAGCTACCATCCTCGAAAGAAATTAGGGTTGTCACAGCGCTGTCCCCCCCTGCTTACCCAGCCAGAACCAATCTCAACTCCCCTCAGCACTCAGGCCGCAACAGCGCTCCCGTCACCGGCCAGGCCGGGGGTTTGCGCGCGCTGCTTGCTGATTGGGTCAGCGCTGGTCCACACCAGCCAATCAGGAACGTCCTCGGCCGCTGCCGTACAGGCTGCGCCGCCGCTGCTGCGGCCTTCCGAGCTCGCTCGGCCGTCGCGTCTCTTGTGACGCCGTACACAACATGGCGGCCGAGAGTGGCAGCGATGCTCAGCTGAGAAGAAGGCGGCGCCGGGACCCAGACGAACGGGAGAAGACGGAACTCGGCGACCGAGAACTGGCCATGGCGGTGGCGGCGAGCGAAGAAAATGAGGACGAGAGTGAAGAGCGTTGGGTTGGGCCTTTACCGGTGGAGGCGACCCTGGCCAAGAAGAGGAAAGGTAGCTGCGGAGAGCCCGCCCGAGAAGGAGCTGGAAGGCTGCCTGGCGGTGTGGGAGGGTCGCTTTCCAGCACGCGCGCGAGCGGGAGTGGGACACTGGGTCCGTGGCTTTGAACGGACCGGCTTTACCTCGTTTCCTCCCCAAATGGGGATTTGGTCTTGGTACAGTGTAATTTTCAAACTCTGAAACCCTGTTGCTCCCTGGCTCGTTAGCATAGATGCTACGACTGGTGCTGGTGTTTGTTTGTGTTGGGTGCTTTGATGGACCTCGTAGCTGTCACGTAAAGTTGGAACTCCTAATTTTGATTAGCACTTGTGGAAGGAGTACGGGTTCTTAGAATCATAAATCTTAAATTCACCACCCCGACTCTTCTACGAATGAGGTTTCAAACCTAGCGGAAGTTGCTTAAGTTTGCTGGATTTGAAGTCATACTCGAGACAAAATAGAAGTATTTCACCATAACAAGGTTTGTTTGTTTGTTTGTTTGTTTGTTTTTTAAGGCTGGAAAGGGGATAAGTTAAACTTTACTGTTTTAAACCCTTTCCTAATAACTTTTAGGAATGTGTCGCGCGGTGTGTGTGTGTGTTAAGAGCTTCTTTAATCATGCCTTTTAACAGATAGCTTTCTAGGCTTTAGGTGTGTGGGGGGGTGGGGGTGTAACTCCTTTCACCATGCTAGCTTTTTAACTGGAAGCCTTCTAGGTTTTAGGTGTAGTGGTTGCTAAATATTGTCATCTGTCCTCCTGTTAAGTGTTCCACAGCAGCCTTTGCCTTCGTGGCACGTAACTACGTTTTGTAGTTATGTATTTATTCCTGGGACTTTCTGAACACTACTAGACTAAGCATGTAAGGACATGGATCATGCACTTTTTCCGCCAACCCTTGGTACAGTGTTTTGTATAGAAATATTTAATAAATATTTTATAACATTTATGCTGTTATTTCACTTAAATATTACAACATGTACTACTTAAATGGAGGAAATGAGGATGACTAGGAAGGAAGAAAGAAATTAAGCACTGAAATACTGGCAGAGGAAGCAAGTGTCTTATAAACAATACAGTTTTGACAGAAAAAATCTTTACCCTTAGCCAATGCTTTTTTGAAAAAACAAAAACAAAAACAAAACAAAAAAAAAAAAACAAAAAAAACCCTCTGAAACTACAAAAATAAAGATTTGTTACAAAAATGTGAAACATCTAAAATGTTTAACAATTTTTAACTTGTAGAAATGGAGCTAAGATTGGACTGTATATCACAGTGATATACAGTTGTATGATACTTCATTAGATTAAGCTATTTCTAAAATCCATTCCTTTTTATTATTTCATGTGTATGAATGTTTGCCTGCATGGATGTACACACCATGTGGATGTCTGGTGCCCAAGGAGTCCAGAAGAGGGCATCAGATATCCTGAAACTGGAGTTAGAGATAGAAGAGCAGCCAGTACTCTTAACTGCTGAGCCTTCTGTCTGACCCCAAATTAAGTTACATTTTTTATTTATTATTATTGTATGTGTTGGTGGGGTCAGAGAGGTGGGAACACAAATACCACAGCACAAGAGTGGAGAGCAGAGGACAACTTTGTGGAGTTGGTTCTTTGCTTTTACCTCTGTGTGGGTTCCAAGGACTGCACTCAGGTCACCAGACTTGAGCAAGGACCTTTACTCTCGGGACCGTCTCCCCCATCTTAAACTATTTCTTAAGGAAAATAATTTCTTTGTTTTCTTTATGTCCAAGTTCCCTTGAACATATTCAAAGGCATTAATGAATAATAAAAGATATCTAGAACAGATAAGATAAAATTTATTACTCCAACTAACAGTGGAAGACTACTTTTATATTTTAAAAAAGTGCCAAAATAAGCAAGCCAAGATTGGTGTGGAAGCTCCACAAGATCGTAGACACCCTTTGCTCAAACATAACAAGTGTATGGCCTTCATTTTCATCGTCCTCAGCCCTTAAAATTACAGCATTAATAATCTAGCTCCAAGCTAGGGAAGAAAAGGAAACTTTTTAAGAATGTGTTCTCATCATCACAAAACACTTGCTTTTTTTCCCATCATGTAGTTCATGCGGTCACTACAGAAGACTGAGAAAGGCCATTTAACCAAATGTTAGTAGGCACCCATAAAAATGGGGATTCCGTTACTCACAAAGTTAATGGAAAATAGATTGACAGACATTTATTTATTTATTTGTTTGTTTGTTTATTTATTTATGTATTATACAATATTCTGTCTGTGTGTATGACTGCTGGCCAGAAGAGGGCACCAGACCCCGTTACAGATGGTTGTGAGCCACCATGTGGATGCTGGGAATTGAACTCAGGACCTTTGGAAGAGCAGGCAGTGCTCTTAACCTCTGAACCATCTCTCCAGCCCCGACAGACATAATTTTGAGTGTGCTATATAACAGTACAAGAAGCTAACAGTTTGTCATGTTTAATTTACCGACTTTATATAGGCCATGATTGATCATCTTATTTAGAAACAATACCTTTTTTAAATAGATTGTACTAGTAAAATTGGTCCTGGCTCATAATAAAATTGATTTTTTTTTTGGGTGTTTCTCAATTTTCCATTTTTTCAGGTGTTGTACTTCTAGAAAAATGCCTGAGAGGCCAGGCAATGGTGGCGCACGCCTTTAATCCCAGCACTCAGGAGTCAGAGGCAGGCGGATCGCTGTGAGTTCAAGACCAGCCTGGTTTACAGAGCTAGTTCCAGGACAGGCTCCAAAGCCACAGAGAAACCCTGTCTCGAAAAAAAAAAAAAAAAAAAAAAAAAAAAAAAAAAGAAAAGAAAAATGCCTGAGAAGCACTCAACTGGATGTGTTAGGATTTCCTCAGCTCTAAACATCTAAGCATTTCATTTTGTTTTCATTTTTCAGTTCTTTTTCAATGCTGTAATAGAGAATTTTTGCCTTAAAAATAAATATACATCTTAAAACTAGCCATTAGCTTATTAGTTAAAATAACAATAACTGAGATCTATATGGTTATGGAGGTTGTGTTATTTTCCTAAAGCTTTAAGTCTTTAAACCTTCCTATTAAGCCAGAACCATGAAAACCATTGAAACAGGAGGTGGAGGTATAGCTCAGTCATTAGATGCACTTGCTGCTCTTCCAGAGTTTGATTCCCAGCACCCACACACATCAAACAGCTCATAAACCACTTGTAATTCTAGTTCAAATGGATCCAGTCCCCTCGTCTGGTCTCATTGGGTACATGTACACACAGGGCATACAATGGTACAGACAAAAATATTTGGAACAGTATATAATCCCTGAGAACCTGTCATAGAAACTAGTGCAGCTGACATAACAAATATTGTATGTATTTTTTATCCCATTTGTTGATTGAAAGAAAATTTAGACGAGAATACAAAATTTAGAAAATTCTAATTAGTCATGTTAATTTCATTAATTAAATATAATTTCCCCCTCCCCCAGTTCTAGAGTTTGAAAGAGTCTATCTTGATAATCTCCCCAGTGCATCCATGTATGAGCGCAGTTACATGCACAGAGATGTTATCACGCATGTGGTATGCACCAAGTAAGTGTATCATCCTTTTATGTTATGTGTATGAGTGTTTGTGTATGTCTGCGTCACTTGTGTGCCTGGTACCTAAAAGAGTGTGACCTCTGTGAACTGGAGTTACAGTAAACTTTGTAAACTGCCATGTAGGTGCTGGGAGGTGAATCCAGCAGCCAGTACTCTGTCTTACTGAGCTATCTCTCCGTAGCTCATATTATACATTCTCAGAAAAAAAAAATCTAAAGCTTAATTATGAGTGGATTTACAGAAGTAATTTGGGAATTTTATAGATTTAATTCTGCAAGTTCTGTAGTAATTTAACAAAGCCCTGCATGTTTTCTTATATAAAATGAATAAACCAGTATTAGTAGAGCTTTCCTAAAGAAGATAGTATATTCAGATAAGAATAATAATATTAATAATTTGACTTCTTTGGTGTTTATAGAGAAGCTGATGGTAACTCAGACCTCCTAAAATTATCAGAGGACCTTCAAAATGGATGAATAGGAAGACTCAAAGAGTAATAATAGTAGAAATAATGTCCCTCTTGTGTTTAACTCATTCTATGTCTACATACTGTTGGGATGTATTTCATTAATTACCTGATTTATCTTAAGAACAGTTTTAAAAGTCATAAAATCTTCATTTTATAGGTGAGAGAACTGTGGAGTACAAATGTTAAGTGGCAGAAGAAGCTAAAGAAAAAATAAAACAAATTCCAAATTTCTATTCCTTATTTGGATTTTGAACCTAAGTGCGAGAGTAATGTTAAGTTCATAGTTTTAAAAGGAACATCTTGACTATACTCAGATGAATGCTTTCAAATAGGTCAAAAGTAGGTAGAGTCTTGTGTAGAAATTTGGATCAGCTGTGATTGGGACTTGGCTGATATTGGCAGTGATCAAAACTAGATGAACAGTCCAAAAAAAAAAAAAAAAGAAACAAGAACAGTTCACTGTTTATTTCTTAAAACAGATTGCATTCCTTCATATTATAAAAATGGGATAATTCTGACCAAATTTGGTTTTTTTTATCCAAAGGTGTAGAGTTTAACAAAAAGGTTTTTCTGTTTTTGCCAAGTGTCTGTGTGTGTGAGAGAATCTGAAGTCATTCACCATGCAGTGTAATGTGAATAAATTAGCTGTCTAAGTAGTATGTGTAAAATACTAAATGTATATACACTGTGCTCCTCAAATGGATTCCGTTTTTATATCTGTATGGTGGGAAAAAAAATGTTCTGTTCAAAATATTTTTGATTCTTAACCAAAATGCCTTGAATAAGATGGAAACAAATTATGTTGGAATTTTTCTATATGTGAAAGTAGTTTGGGTCTTTATAATCTTCTGAAAACTATAAACTCTTCTCTTTAAAAGACTGCCTTTAGGGTAATATAATAATAAGAAAGTCTAGTGATTCCAACAGAGATTTCTTTGTATGATTTTGTTTTGAGACAGGGTCTCCCTCGTAAGTTGTGCAAGCTGGCTTTGCACCCCCACCCCCACCACCATAGCCTCGGCAGCCTTTCTGCTTCAGCCTCCTGAAGGTTACAGGTTTTACACTACCAAGCAAAGCTATAATGTTAAATCCTCATTCAGTTCTGCACCAGGACCAACTCTAATTCATATTCTCTCTCTCTCTCTCTCTCTCTCTCTCTCTCTCTCTCTCTCTCTCTCTCTCTCTCTCTCTCTCTCTCTCTCCCCCTCCCCCTCCCCCTCCCCCTCTCCCTTCCTCTCTCCCTCCCTCCCTTCCTCCTGACTTCTTTCCTTTCTTCCTTCCATTTATTTATTAATTTATGTTAAATCCTCAGTTAACTATGAAGTCACTTAGGATGATTATTAGTTGCTATTATTGCTGAAGTGGTCTGTGTAAAGGAGAGTTTAAAAACAGAGCAGCAAACCCTAAACTGACATGGTGGGATGCAGCTATAAACCCAGCACTAAGAGGCAGAGGCAGGCAGACGGATCACAAATTCAAGACTAGTATGAACTACACATAGTATGAAGTTAATTTGTTCCACGTAGTAAGAACTTGCCTTTAAAAAAAAAAAAAAAAAAAAAAAAAAAAAAAAAAGCAAAAAAAAAGTCTATTATTGAAGTAGTCAATTACTGCCTGTGAATGTTTGCTTTGAAATTTCTCAGAGATCTGTTTTAGAAATTAACTTTAAAACTTTTATATATACAGGACAGATTTTATTATCACTGCCAGTCATGATGGACATGTTAAGTTTTGGAAAAAAATAGAAGAAGGAATAGAATTTGTTAAACATTTTCGCAGTCATCTTGGTAAGAGTTTCTCCCTTTTTTTTTCTGTAGCTCCTGTTTAAACTGTACTAATTAAAATTTCCTTTAAAATATTATGATATTTTTCTTTGGGTCATGCACATTTATTTTGTTTGTATTTATTATAATGTTTAATTTTATTTTTTAAAATAGGGATAATTGAGAGTATTGCAGTTAGCTCTGAGGGAGCATTGTTCTGTTCTGTGGGTGATGATAAAGCAATGAAGGTATTTGATGTAGTGAACTTTGACATGATCAATATGCTGAAGCTTGGGTAAGTTTTCTATAAAGTATATATTTTATATATGTGTGTATGTATATTTAACTTAGTTAAAAATAATTGTAAACAAAACACCATATCATAGATTATTTTTGAACAGAATATATTATCTCACTATTTGGGATTTTGGAGACTTCTACTCTGGTGCTTCTTATTAACACGGATTTTCAAACAGTGTCACAGAGGGTCACCATATCCAGCAAGTACCACTTAGTAAATTGATGGAGACTCATCATGTCTAACTAGATGGTTAGAATAACTTCCTTGCTATATTATACTTACTTTGAAGATATAAACTTGTGTTTTTATATGGTTCATAGATGATTATAATTTGCTGGTGGTTTAAACTTCAGAATGTACTGATACTGATGTGTAAACTATGTGATTGGATAGCACTGTATTGAGGCTGGTGCTTCATGTTTAGCATGACTTTTTTAAAAGATAACATGCTAAAAAAAATACACCTAAATAAATGTCAGCTTAAAAATCATACCATTATCACAGTGTTTGTGAACTTGCTTTGTTTGAATGACATAAGAAAAGACCTTAAGTAAAGTAACTTAAAAAACAAACTCCCCACCTCCACCCCCACACAGCTCTAGAGTGTTGGAAACCCAAGGTTCATTGCCAGCAGTTTCATTTCTTTGAGGGCTCTCTTCCTGGCTTCTTACTGTTTCCTCACTTGGTTAAAGAAGATAGGAGGTGGGGCAGGATACTTCAGTTTCCTCCGAGAAGGCCATGGACCTGTCAGATGAAGACCCCACCCTTATGATCTCATTTAAATGTAATTGACTCCAAAGACCATCCAAAAAGTCCTACCATGGACTGTATTATGTCTGTAATTCAAATCTAAATTTTGGAGTTTCTTTTAAAATCAGATTTTATGAACCACAAAAGAAAACCAGTGTTACTTTATTTGGTTAGATTTCTTTCTTTTTGTTACAAATGCTATTACCTAATTTGATCTTCTCTTTTATTCCCCAGTTTGTTTTCCCAGACAATTGCTATTTTAAAAAATAATAAATATTTGAACATTAGCTCTTTGAGAATACTCAAAGAGTCTATTTCAAGAACTGATAGAAACTCTAAATAAAGAATTCAAAAAAGGTTTTTACCCTTAACACCATGATGGTTGGTATAACAGTGTAAATTTTAAAGTGACTACTTCGCAGCACATATTAAAGTTTGGGATGTAGATTAAATGCATCAAATTTTTTTGCGCATTGTTCATCATATTACATGTCCAGTGCTTACATACAGTTTTAATGTCAAGATAGGACATTAGTTTCTTTTGAACAATATCAGAACCGAAATATTTTTATTGTAAATATTTCAAGAATGGATTTAATATAAGCCTATTGGGAAAAAAGTTACACATAAACTGTTTTACAGATACCCAGTGCCTGAGAACACCTTAAGGCTCAGATATGACTGTTTCCCTATGTCCCCAACAGAAATAAATATGCAGTTCTCTTATGGATTGGTATCATACATTATTAACGTTACACTGATGACATTAAAGAGAAAATTAAGGACAGGTATAGTTAAAGGTAGGGCAGTTAACATGCGGAAGGCCCTGGATTAGATTCCTAACACTGTAAGAAAAACAGTAAAAAGAAACTGTAAAGTAAAAAAAAAAAAAAAAAAAAAAAAATCTGAGTAGTTCCTGCCTATCTTCTACACTTATGCAAAGAATCCCAAACTGCCTGAATGGTTGGCCAGGACATTTTGATTTTAGTAACGGGCTAGGGAGGAGTGCTTGTTGTATTGACCTTTCTTTCTCTCCTCCTCAATTTTTAACTGCTTTAGCTATTTTCCTGGACAATGTGAATGGATATATTGCCCAGGAGATGCCATATCTTCAGTTGCTGCTTCTGAGAAGAGTACAGGAAAAATTTTCATTTATGATGGTCGAGGAGATAATCAGCCACTTCATATTTTTGACAAACTCCATGTATCGCCTCTTACTCAAATAAGACTAAACCCAGTTTATAAAGCAGTAGTATCTTCAGACAAATCTGGAATGATCGAGTACTGGACTGGACCTCCTCATGAATACAAATTCCCTAAAAATGTGAACTGGGAGTATAAAACAGACACAGATTTATATGAATTTGCCAAGTGTAAGGCTTATCCAACCAGCATATGCTTTTCACCTGATGGAAAGAAAATAGCAACCATTGGATCAGATAGAAAAGTTAGAATTTTTAGGTTTTTAACCGGAAAACTCATGAGAGTCTTTGATGAATCATTAAGTGTAAGTGCCATTAAATCAGATTTTACTTTTCTAATAAATTTTATGTGTTTGCTATGTCATAAAGATATTTTTCTATCGAGACATGGGGTGATTATTTTCTCTTTTGGTTGTACTCTTGGGTTGATGCTCTTCCTACAGTATGTGATATTTCTTCATTGCTGTCCTCAGCTTTGTTGGTGGCAGCACTGATGTGACAAGGGGGTGACAGGATGAGGAAGGCTGTGACGAGAGTTGAGATTCAGAATGAGAAGTTGGCAGAAGGAAGATGCCAAACTAACTACTTGCAACACAAAACAAGTATAAGTGTGTGAATAGAAAGTAGTAATAGCTGAAATCCCACATTCCACGGGGGTGTTTGGGTGTTTTCTGTAGTTGGGGAAGGAGCTGCCTGGAGTGAGTGAAAACTTTAGTGACTTAGAACTATTGAGCTTGTCCTAGGTTAGCAGGAATTGAAGGCAAAGTTTTATCTTAGTGTTTGTTAACTGAGAAATATGGGGTCACTGCATGTGTCAGTGCAGTAGTGTGTCTCAGAGGCCATGCTTTGAATGCCAGGATAGTATAAAAAGATTCTGCAGAGCTGTTTACCAAATTGGATAAGTATTTATAAAATGCATGTATATGGATAGATGGCTAACTGTAGAACTTATTTCTTGAAAGATGAGTCTTCAGCAAAAATAATCATGAATCTCCCAGTACTAAAACTTAATCCAGCATTCTAGGCACTTTAGAACATACAAATAAGCGGTAACCAAAGACAAGAAAGCTGTTGTGTAAGATCTTGCATTCATGCCTCAAACGTTAACATACCTCTTGTTTTCATAGTTTTGTATATTTTTCTTCCTTTGTCAAGAAAAAGTTGAGATTTTAGTTAACATAAACATGAAACAAATATATAAATAAATGTGAATTTAGTTTATTATCATCATCCATACTAAAAAGTTAGCTTTGAATTCTGCTGTTTGATGTCCTACATGTCTGAAATGATAAATAACAAGATTTTACCTTCTATAAGGCTCATGGAGTATTAATACTATGTATTCATGTTAAAACCAGTATCTTGAAAATTGTGGATTAAATATCAAAAGAAACCAAGTTTCCAAACCATAAAAGGTACCTATAAATACCATTTTTTCCAAAATGTTTATTTTTTTATTAATATTTATTTATTTATTATGTATACAATATTCTGTCTGTGTGTATGCC
>NW_026067997.1:5442433-5590486 GCF_014885135.2 Alexandromys fortis
AATGCTAGGACAACAGGTGTAGACTAACAGGTCCAGCTACCATGTGACTTGACTCCTTAATGTATCTAGACCAAATAGATACACCAAACTTCTATACAAATTAGCACTAATATAAAATTTTTCTCAGTTTTACAAACTGTTATAGAAATGTCAATATTTTGTTTTATTAGATTGAATAAAATAACTTCCACCTGCTTTTTATTTTGTATAATGTACCTACTAAAATTTTAAGTGACTTACACAACTTGCATTATATTTCATTAAAAATGCTACTCTGAGGCTTCTTAAAGACAGGTTTATTTCTGTAAAGAGAGCATTAGTTATATAAATCAACTGGTTTAGTGTATTTGTTTTTTTTTTTTATTTATTATGTATTATATACAATGTTCTGTCTGTATCCCTGCAGGCCAGAAGAGGGCACCAGACCTCATTACAGATGGTTGTGAGCCACCATGTGGTTGCTGGGAATTGAACTCAGGACCTTTGGAAGAGCAGGCAATGCTCTTAACCGCTGAGCCATCTCTCCAGCCCCCAGTGTATTTGTTTCTTAAGTTAGAAAATCAAATACTATTGTAGTATTGGGATCAAACCCAGGACCTTAAGCACTTTAGTCTACAAGTAAGCTTCATACCTTTGAAATACATATTTGTTATTTCTATGTTGTTTTGTTTGAGACTTGATCTCATACTGTGGGCTTGGCTGGCCTGACATTCAGTATGTAGCCCCGGCTGGCCTAGAGTTCACAGTGTTCCTGCCTCAGCCTTCAGACTGCTGGGATTCCAGCTGAGAACAACCATATTGGCCTTGAACTACTATTTGTGACTAAACTTGCCAATGTCTTCTTTAATTTCCTGCTTATAAGGTTTAGAATGCTTCTTAAATTACATGAATATACAAAATCTCAATGATTCTCAACGTGTTTTTTTTATTCAGTGCTCACTGTTTTAATTTATGTATGGATGTCCAGTATATATGTATGTAGTTTTTTTGTTAATGCATAGCTTATTTCCTAGATGTTTACTGAACTGCAGCAGATGAGGCAACAGCTACCAGACATGGAATTTGGCCGACGAATGGCTGTAGAACGTGAGTTGGAAAAGGTGGATGCTGTAAGATTAATTAATATTGTTTTTGATGAGACCGGACACTTCGTGCTATATGGAACAATGCTGGGCATTAAAGTTATAAATGTAGAAACAAATCGGTAAGCTTTAACATGATTTATATATATTTTTAATGCAGTTATAGGGAACCATTTCCTCCAACAGGGAAACAATGAAAGTTTTGTTTGTTCCAGAGAAAGTGGAAAGGTCCCAAATGCTTAAACTTAACCAAATGTTTTGACTGGATTTTTCTATGGTCTCTCAGTTGTTTATAATCTTATGTAAAAAGTTTCCACTCATATTTGTAAAAGAAATAGAAAAAAGATATGCATAGTTTCAGGGTTTTGGGTTTTTGTTTTTTGGGCGTTTTGGGGGATGATTTTTTTGGGCTTTTATTTTTTTCTCTTTTTAACAAGTTTCAGTCTGTTTTGCTTATTGATTTAAGTCAACCAGACTTGTATTAAATGTTACCAAATACTTTAACCACAGAATTCAGCATCACATGCTAGACATAAAGACAGAGCTAAAATGCATAAAACTACAGTAACTCTTTTGTGCAAATAGCACATTTGGTGTTAGTAAAGAATATCTACAATCAGATACTATGACTGAATATAAAGAAAAGAACTTTGAAAATATTTTGATAAAATTCTTGTGTTATACATTCCTATGTATAAATAGATTTATCTTGTAGTTCTTGGTAATATAAAATCATTAAAACTTGTAAAAGGTTTTTATAACAGGAGTAAGTTAAAACCCCATTGGTATCTGGGGTTGGACCAGGATACCCTGTGGATTCCAAACTCTAAGGATACTCAGTCAAGTAGCCAGTCCCTCATGTAATATCCATATGCTCTTATATTTTAACTATATGTAGATTACTCATAATTCCTGGTATAAATGTTATGTAAATACGTATTGTACTATATTGTTATAGAATAATGACAAGGGAAAAACAGTATACATGTTCAATATAAACAATTTAAAATATTTTTAGTCTTAAGTTTGGACCTAAGATACAGAGCCTATGAGTACAGGGGAATTAATGAGTGGTTTGTCTTTGCTTTATTTGTGTGAGAGAGAAAGAGTGTGTGTGTGTGTGTGTGTGTGTGTGTGTGTGTGTGTGTGTGTGTGTGTGTGTGTTTATGCACACCAGAGGTCAATGTTAACTGTTTTTATTACTTTCCACTTTATTTTGAGACAGTGTCTCTTGCTGTACCTGAAGTTTACCTATTGGGCTAGACTGGCTAGCCAGTGATCTCCAAAGATCTTTCTGCTTCTGCCTCTGCCTTTTCCCTCCCCCAAGCAGGGTTATGGATGTTTGTTTCATGGCTGTGGCTACTAGAGATCTAAACTCAGGTCCTTGTACCCACTAAGCCAGTTTCCCAGCCCTCAGGTGTGTTTTCTCTTTATTAGAATGTTTAAAGCAGTTGTTGGCTCACAACAAAATTAAGAAGGTATTGCTTTCCCATGTATTCTCTACCCTCTTACAGCTCCTGTCAAAGCAGTACATTTGTCAGGTGCTAAACATACGTTGATATATCATTATCACCTAATACTTACCCATTGTTTACATTAATGTTGCTGTTGGTACTGTACATTCTGTTTGGACAAATGTAAAGGACCAAGTGCTCATCACTATATTATCAGTCAGCATGTTTTCACTTCCTTAAAATCCTGTTTCACCTATCCATTACTCTAACTTCTGGAATGACTACTAACTACTACAAGTAACCTTTCTTTTTTCAAGACAGGGTCTTAAACTGTTGCTCTGTATGGGAATTGAATAGCCAGAGATGGCCTTGTGGTGTGGGAGGTCCTTCTGTCTATGTGTTGCTTTTATTGGTTAATGAATAAAGAAAGTGGCTTGGCCTGATAGGGTAGAAAGAGCTAGGCAGGGAAGACTAAACTGAATGCTGGGAGAAAGGAGGCGGGGTCAGAGAGGAGCCATGTATCCCCAGCAGAGAAGGACACCAGAACTTTAAGCCTACCAGGAAGCCACAGCCACATGGTGATACATGGATAGTTGATCTAAGTTTTTTTACATGTATTTATTTATTGTTGGGGAGAGCACATACCATTGTTCATATTCGAAACTCAAGAACCCAGTTTCCTCATTCCTCCATGCGGATCTTGGGGATGGAACTCAAGTTGTCAGGCTCCATATCAAGTGCCATTATAACAATGAACCTAATCTCTGATCCAGGATAGTTGATTTCTAATTTTCATATGTCAAGCTGTTATGACTGAAATTCTGTTTTTTTCTGCATATTTGCATAGTGTATATTTATTTGTACAGGTGTGTCTGCACATGTATACAGGTGGAAGTCAGAGGTTAATGACAAGTAAATCACTGAAGGAAGCCAGAGCTTACCGATTTGCCTAGTTTAGCTAGTCAGTTTGTCCTGTGGATCCTATCAAAAGCACTGGGGCTATGGTTGGTCTACCTGGTTTTTATATAGGTACTGAAGTTCCAATTCCAGTCCTCAGGCATGCAAATCAATTTATTCACTAAGCTGTCTTCTCAGCCTAATTCTGACAGTTGTATTATATTAAATATTTTATTTTTCCAGGTGTGTGCGGATCTTAGGCAAGCAAGAAAATATTAGAGTGATGCAACTGGCTTTGTTTCAGGGAATAGCAAAAAAGCACCGAGCTGCAACAACTATAGAAATGAAAGCCTCTGAAAACCCCGTTCTTCAGAATGTTCAAGCTGACCCAACAATAGTCTGTACATCTTTCAAAAAGAATCGATTTTATATGGTATGTGATAGTCTAAGTGATGGCAATTACATTCGTGTTTTTTCAGCCTTGCTGGGAGTTTTTCTTGAAACATGTTGGCAACAGTAGCAAATTTTCCAAACACCTAAAACATCAACCTACAACAATATTGTAGAATTTTAAACTAAGAATTGATATTTAAGTATTTCTGTATTCTTTCCCATTATGTTTAAAATTTTTCCCATCTGGCTTCTATCACTATTTGTGCTAAGGCAATAGGAAACTAATAATTATGTTCATAATTTTGTTTACAACAGTTTTTACTGTGAGTTTTTAATAGTTTTTTTTTTCAACTTTTCACTTGAACATAATATATTTCCCAGAACGCATACAATTTCTTTCTCTAAATGTATTTCCTTGACTTTTTGTTCACTGTAACAGTGCTATTTTGAAGCGATATATTCTGAAGAATCTTCTCCTCCCATGGAGAACTAAAGTGCCACTTGTTGGGGTTGTTGCTCAATGATTATTTCTTACCTAGCATTGGAAGAGGAATACTGAGAATGGGCTAAAATCAATCTTCTAAGCTATTTATGAATATTAATATTACCCAGGCAAAGACCTCTACTCTGACACATTGTATCCTTTACAACTGCAAACAGCTTCCTAAGGTCTAAGTAAGATTCCTTCATTGTCTATAACTGACTTTTATCTCTTTCGTGGCTTTAGCCTTCTTCCTTTTTATTTACTACACTGACAAGATCAAATTTATTCTATTATTTTTTAACTTTTTATTTATTATTTCTTCCACTCACATGTTTTCTTCCAACTTCTACTTCAGGGCTGAGCTTGAAATCTGTTCACATCAGTACTGAGTTATATGCACCTGCTAATGGTCTGCCTGTGCTTCTCTCGTCATATGCAGTGTGCTTTGGGAGTATAAATTAATAATCTGTAAGCTCGGGGAAGAGGTGTATCTTTGACACTGCTCTCTTCCTCCACATGACTTAAAATCAATAAATATGGAGTGCTGTATAGCTTCACACTCATCCACTGATGTCTATACAAATTGTAAGCATTTGTGATGGGTTCAAGTAAACACAGTTGATAAATGTAAGAAATAGCAATTTCCCTACCTACCCCAACCAAGCTTTTAACCTAACATACATAAATTCTTTAGTGTGAGAATTTTTTCTTACACCCTCTGACTCATAGCTAAGAACTCATTAATTTATACTAAATAAAAACACTGATTGTGTTTTTATCTATAAAGTTAAAATTATCAGAGACAAATTCTTGTCATATAATAAACTCCAATCATTTGCTGTGGCAGTTCATGTCTTTAATCCCAGCACTCAGGAGACAGAGGCAGGTGGATGTTTGTATGTAAATGCATAAATATATAGGTTGCTCAGTCCTTTTAGTGTTACTTGCACATATATGATTTCAGAGTTAATTGATATTGGATAAGCAATTAAAGGATTTATCCCTGGGGAAAACTATTTCTTTTGCTCTCAGTATTCCTTAGATGCCTGCAGTTTTTTAAGGTGGGGACCATAGACTTTACCATTCCATGTTAGCATGTCTATTTGTATCAAACTTATTTAGGTCTTGTTTAGGTACCCATACTGTCAAGGGATCATGAGTGACATTTCCCTATCATTTCTGGAAAACACAGTCTTATAGATTTCTTGGTCCTCTGGGTCTTAAAATCTTTGTGCCCTCTGCCCCCCCCCCTCTTCCATGATGTTCCTGGAGCTTTACAGGAGTTGTGTTATAGATGTATCCAGAGTGTTATGAATAACTACTCAAGTCTAATACTAGAAAATTTTGTTACTCTAGAATTAGAAAATCCCCTTATTCATTACCCTAAAAGCTTGCCTATCTTCAACCTTGGCAACCATTCAAATCTTTGGTTTCTGTAGGCTCCCCTGTACTGGAAGTTACACATTGAAAGCAGCCATGGAGGATGTGGTTGGAACTGGACACTACATAATCAGTTGCTATCTGCATTTTGACTAGTTGTGTGTTCTATAATGGTTCCCATCTGCTGCAAAGAGAAGATTCTTTGATAAAGAATGACAGCTACACTTATTTGTAGATATAAGGATAGGTATTTAGAGTGTAATTAGAAATTATGCTGATTTAGTGAAGAGATGGTATATGGTTCTCCTGTAAGATCCATGACCTATCCCAAAAGTTGTGTTTCTACTACCAGAATTAGACAGTTGTTGGTTACCTCCAAGACATGAGTGCCACTATTATACCCTTGGGGATATCTCATACTATTGTAGATCCTAAGTGTCATAGCTGGGTAGGACTATTGTTACTTCCCTGCTTCAGATTCTATGAAAGCTCATCCTTAGGGTAGAGGCTTTCAGGTCAGACCCAGCTCAGATCCTCAGTCCTGTGTCCAACATGCATGAAGTCTTCACCAGTAGGAACCTACCTTCAACCTTTGGGAGGCAACCATCAGCAATGGCAATAGCATATATTGTTTTGATGGTTTCTTGAACTCAAATGACCAAGAACTCCAAAGGGAGTTCCTCACATGATACTGGATTTTTTTTGTTAGTTTTATGATTATTAAGGGTAGCATTGTCTACCCAAATGGCATAACTTCTTTTAACCTCTCTATGTATATACATATACATATATGTATTATATATAATTTTTAGGTGAATAAAAAAATGGTCCCTTATTGCCTCCTCACACATCCTAATTGTTATTTTCTCCCTCACCTTTGGTATTGACCTCTCTTCCTCTCCCCAGGATAAAGCTCCCTTCCCTGTTTTTCACCTTTTCCTCCTTTATATAACCAATATCCTACCATTCTCTCTAGCCCATAGCTCTGTTTGACAGTCCTAGTTTTTGAGGTTAATCCAGGTCTATTGTAAATTCTTACTTTCCTTTAAAAGTAAATTTTATTTTTAAATTTTTACCAGATAAGTTTTTAATTCAACCATTCACATTTTCTTTATTGAGTTTACCAAAAGAGAACCAGAAGATACAAAAAGTGCAGATTCTGACCGAGATGTTTTTAATGAGAAGCCTTCTAAAGAAGAAGTCATGGCAGCTACTCAAGCTGAAGGACCAAAACGAGTTTCAGATAGTGCCATTGTCCACACAAGCATGGGAGACATTCACATCAAACTTTTTCCTCTTGAGTACGTACACAAATGCCAATGTCAATGTGTGTATTTGGACTGCAACTTAAAATTGTTACTTTAATTGATTTTGAGTAAGTTTGGATAAAACATCTACTCCTTAGTTTTCTGATACATAAGTTCTTCTAGCGATTTTAATGTAGGCCTATTATGAGAACAAAATACACTGGTTATGAAAGTGCTGCCAGTGATAGGACAGTTCCCTAACACGCATAAACTTCTTGTTCAGTCTCCAGTACCATACATAAAGTATGCTGGAGGTAAACTGTAAAGATGCACAAATGTTACCAGTGATTGCACATCCAAATAGGTCTTAGGGGCTTTTTTATAGACAACTCTCCTCCCAAAGCAAATCTGTTAGGTAAAGGTAGTAATTTTTGTCTTCTGGAATTTGTTAGTCACCTATTACAATTTTAAAAGTGAATTCTAATGAAAATCATAAGGATTTTAAATTCTTTTTACAGTTGAAAAATATCCTGAATAGTTAAAATATTTATAAAATAGATTAACACCTTGATCTAAAAGAGATGATATCTTTTATGTTTTCATTCAAAAGTATTTATTTTGGATATAACAACTTGATACCAAGCAAAGAACTAGACAGTTACAGATTCTTACACAGTCCTTTTTCAACCACTTGGTGCATGTGCCTCTTTGAATCTGCTGCATGAGTACTTGAGGCCAAGATTCTCCTGATTCCTCCTTCTATTCTCAGCTCTCAGAGGTATTTTGAAAAATAATTTTATGAGATTAGAAACAACTTAAAAATAATCATGTTCTTTTTTTGTTTTTTTTCGAAGCAGTGCTTCTTTCTTTGTGTAGTCCTGGCTGTCCGGGAACTAGCTTTGTAGGCCAGATTGATCTCAAGCTCACAGAGATCCACCTGCCACTGCCTCCTGAGTGCTGTGATTAAAGGCGTGCATCACTACTGCCTAGCTAAAAATTTCATATTCTTATTGAGTGATTGTCACTTAAAGTTGAATAAATTCAGAAGATGCTATTTCTTTGAATAAGTTTAGAAATCACTGAACTATAATATTCTTTTTAGAAGAAAATTACTTTCCCCCAAAATAAACATAACCATGCATGCGTGCATGTATTGTGTGTGTGTGCGTGTGTGTGGAGAGAGAGAGAGAGAGGTGCCACCACCACCCAACTTTATATATGTAATTTAAGGTGCTGCTGTCTTTGGGTTTTTAAACTGCTAAATAGCTCTAAAGTACCACTATCTTCAAATTCAAATACTAATTAGTAAACATGTAATGACAGAAGAACACTACTACTTACCTGCCCTTCCCGCCACTGTCATTTCTCAATGAGATCACATTATGACAAAGACTCCTTCTGGCATGTTTAGAACTTGAGAACATTAGAAAATGGCTATTCAAACATTATCTTTTTTGTTTTGTTTTGTTTTTTTGTTTTTCGAGACAGGGTTTCTCTGTAGCTTTGGTGACCATCCCGGAACTAGCTCTTGTAGACCAGGCTAACCTCGAACTCCCAAAGATCTGCCTGTCTCTGCCTCCCGAGTGCTGGGATTAAAGGTATGCGCCACCACAAACATTATCTTAAAATACTCTGAATAATTTCATATTTTTTATACAATAGGTGTCCCAAGACAGTGGAAAACTTTTGTGTTCACAGCAGAAATGGTTATTACAATGGGCACACATTTCACCGTATCATTAAGGTAAGTTATACAAATTTCATGTGATTTAAAGAAAAGTATGCTCCTGTATAACAAGAGTTTAAGTCTCTCAAATCCTCTTGAACACATACACTTTACTACAAGGTAAGACAGCATTGGGTGGTCATGAATGTTTAGTCAAGGAAAAGGCATGACTCACGTTTTAGAAACAATACTCCAGTACTTTGTCAGCAGCTAAAGAAAGGGTAAAAGAATGCACTAAGGGATGTATATTAGTCTAGTGGCTAGATAAGGCAGAGGTCTGGGAAACACAAGAGCTGTAATGAGATGCACCTCTAAGACTCTGAGGAGGAGTGAGCTTGGTCCCAGAATTTGTTTGTTTGTTTGTTTGTTTTGTGCAGCATTCTAGGAAAGCCAGTGAGCTTAAGGAAAGGAAAGAGGAACAGATGACGATTATATAAGAAACAAGACACTATGTAAATTCTAAAACATTCTTTGGACTATTAGGAAAAATAATGCAATATAAGACATTTGCATTTTTATTTCAGTCATTGAATAAGTAGTGACTCAGCAATGAAATCTAACATACAAACTTATTATGGGGTTAATGTAACCATGATATAATTCGAGGAAGTTGACAGTTTTAATGAATACAAAGCACTCTTAACAGAGAGATATAAAACTGCACACACATTACATATAAAAAAGTCAAGGTATTAATTTTATATTTTCTGTTAACAGGGCTTCATGATTCAGACAGGAGATCCAACAGGTACTGGTATGGGAGGAGAAAGCATATGGGGAGGAGAGTTTGAAGATGAATTTCACTCAACATTACGACATGACAGACCGTACACACTAAGCATGGCCAATGCTGGATCAAATACTAATGGATCCCAGTTTTTTATAACAGTAGTACCGACGGTGAGTATTTTATCTATAAATGATAAGTTCATGGTTAATAAGCTGAGAATATGAATATAGTAGGGAATCCGCATTATTCTGTTCTCTGTACTATTAAACCTTTCCAGTTAGAAAATAGAAAATGATTTAGACATGAAAATTTAAACAATATAACAAATGACTTTAGAAAACACTATTTCTGTCTAGTAGGAAATACAATTTCTATCTTAAGGATACTCGACTTTCAGTCTCTGCTCTGCCACCACTAATTTTATGTACCTTAAAGCAAATTGTTTCACCTTTCTTGGCCAATTTCCTCATCCTTTGAATTTTTATTACTTCCATATAAACTAGGGATAACTTTTAAAAGCTGAATACTCATTATTAAGAAAGCATTAAACTTCATTTTAAATATATAATAAAATTAAGTAAAATTTAAATTTTGCTTAACTATCATAAATTTGATTTAATAAATTAGTTAAATTTACCAAATTTTTCTGGTTTTGTTATTCCAATACAGCCCTGGCTTGATAATAAGCACACTGTGTTTGGACGAGTGACTAAAGGAATGGAGGTTGTGCAGAGGATTTCCAATGTTAAAGTCAATCCAAAAACAGATAAGCCTTATGAGGATGTCAGCATCATCAATATCACTGTCAAATAAAAGGGACTTAACACAAGACTGTTTCACATTTGGAAATGTAATACTTGATGAATATGGAAATCATGTTTTAAAAGATAAAACTGTATTTTTGTATTTTTAGTTAAAGGTCATTTTTAAAAACTGCCTTTGATTTTTCTTGGACTAGTTCTGATCTTAAGGGGTGACAAACTGAAATGCACTAAATTCAGGAAATAACATTTCTTATAGGCAAGCACTCTTCTGATTCAAATTCAGTATTAAATAATGGGTTGGTATAATTTCCTCAATTTCAAAAACATGCTCTTATAGGTTTAGTGATCCTTAAAGGAAAAGATCAAAAGACATTATATTTATTCCTTATAAAATATCCTTTAAATTGAAGTATCAAATAAATGACCACTTGAATTTTTATTTTTAATGAATGTTCACTGTTTTCATTTGCTTTTCCTAATGTAGTTAAGTAATTTTTTTTCTAATGAATTACATTTTAATTCAGTAACCATCAAGAATAAAAGAAAAATTTAGTATCCTACAGTAGAATCTATTAATAGGTGTGGTGGGATGTGTCTGTCATCCCACCTAGCACATGTGATATGAAGGTAAAGGCCAGGCTAGACTACATAATGCCTGGAAACAAATTCTAACAGTACAACGAGTCTAAAGTCTTCATTGATAATATTCTTCAACTCCCTTTAACTGCTAACAACAGATTCTGTCTTCCTGACAGCCTCTTCAGAAACTTAAAAAAGGGACATCTCAGTAGAGCTGCTTCAGGAGCCCTGTTCCTACCACTGATCAATAGCATCATTTCATTTTGTTTGAAAATGCAACCTGCAAGATGAAAAAGTATGTCTAATTGTGCCTTCAAAGCAAGGTGGGTGGTAGTGGTGGTGCAGGCCTCTAATAATCTCAGCACTTAGGAGGCAGTGGCAGGCAATCTCTGTGAGTTCCAGGCCAACCTGGTCTACGGAGGGAGTTACAGGACAGCCAGTGCTTCACAGAGAAATTCTGCCTCAACCACCCCTACCCCTTCCAAAAAAGTGAAACAAAAAGATAAATTTTGGTCAGGCAGTGGTGGTGCACACCTTTGATCCCAGTGCTCAGGAGGCAGAGGCAGGCACATCTCTGAGTTATACGCCAGCATAGTCTACAGATGAGTTCCAGGACAGAGCAGGATACCCAGATACACTGTCTCATAACCCTCCTCCCCCAAAAAGAATTTTAAAAAGAATTTTGAGCTTACTCCATTAAGGATTTTGTTACATTTACTTACAAGTATTACACTCATCCTCAAAGTAAAATTTTGGTAATAACTGCTATCAAGTGGTAATAATGTTTGATTCCTCAAACATTCAAGTATTTTGCTTTAATAAAAGAATCATAATATGCAACCAATGAATTGGTTTCATATCATTTTATTTGAAATAGGGTCTCATGTATCTCAGGCTAGTCTCAAAGTCTCTATGTAGCTAGTGATCCCTCTCAAGTGCTAGGATCACAGACACATACCATAATGCCCAGTTTATGCAGTACTTATGGAGCTGGAACCCAGGGCCTTACGCATATTACCATGTATTCTACCAACTGAGCCACACTGCTGCCCTTGAATTATTATTAATGCACAATCTCACATTTAGTCTGTTTTCTCTTTTGGAAGAATACATGTGCACATCAGTCTTCCCTGGTACCAATTTGCAAAATGAGGACTTTCCCAATGTTATATAAGCATTAAATAAATACTATCTTTTTAAGATTTAGGCAAGCTTTTCAAGCCCATCCTCTGCTCCTTTCTTGGTGGTGATGGGGATGGAATCTCGGGTTTTGTTAAAGTCAGTCCAAAAACAGATAAGCTGAGCTGCATCTCAAGCTCACCAAACCACTGTAATGACCATTATGTGGCTATGTAAATGGTTCCTGTGAAATACAACTAAATTTAATCAAAAAGTTTTCACTTTTGTTTACTGCAAAAATTTAGCTTTCCCTCCAAAAGTTTCTTGTACCTTTTGTTTAAATGTGACCTGAATATAGAATAACATCTCTAAACCTTTGAATTAGCAAATAAATCCTATCTCAAATGTGATAGGTTAAGCCATTCTCCACTCCTTTTCGTTTTTGTTTCTTTTAGGCATAGCACAAATAATGAAGTTCTTCTTTTTTGCAGTGTTAGGGATTAAACACAGGATTTCATACATGCTAGACAAATGCTTCTATTATTGAGCTATGCCCAGTCCTAATAAAAGACTTAAGAAATTTACTAGCAATTATGCTAGATGCATAATTTATTAAGCAGTTTTTATAATAACAGCTCCTTAAAATTAAACATTTTATTGCTTTCTATACTGATCATATACGTAAGTACAAATAATGTCTTCTGTTGGTTATAAATCATTCTTGAATTACAGACCAAGGGCTATATACTTAACATACCTGCTGTATATAAGTAACACAGCAATAATAACTAGATGTAATAACTAGATGTAATATAGAATTTCAGGCATAAGGCAAATCCCAGTACATTGTAGTTAAAACATATGCCGATTTTTAAAATGACACTTCCCAGAGAAAACTAGTACACTCTTAACAAATGATTAGCCAAATGATGTACGTATGCACAGTAACAGGAGCCCGTCCAAGAAAAGAACCACACATAAACACTAATATATCTATATTACAATCATATTTAAGCACAATTTTAAAATTATATTTGGTTATATTTTAAGAATATGAATTACAAAGTTTAACAAAATTAGTAAAATAATAAACTTCATAATTTATAAGAAAATCAAGTTCACTTAGTGTCAGCACATTTTCAGTTACTACAGAAAACAGTTCAAGGTCTCACAAGCAATGCGACATTTTTATTTTTCACAGTTACTAAAATCAAATATTAAATAATTTAGTTACAAAGTATTACGTATACACACAACTACTTGTAACAGCATGACCAGTTACTTTCTTGAAAAACCAAGGACAAAATATTATACTTTTATTTACATATTGCCCGTAATATGTGATGGGCTTTTTCTAATTTAAAAAAAAAAGTACATTTGAAAAAAAATTGAACCAGAACAACGCCACCTAAAAGTTACATCCTATTGTCAGACATCACTGTCTTTGTAACAACTGCAGTACAATTTAAGAATCAACTTCATCCTAAAGTAAGAGCATTAAAAATAAGAAATCTAGCTATTTAAAGAAATCATGCTTCCATAATAAAGAGTATCCTTTACAAAAAAAGAAACCATAAAGAACGCAAAATTTAACTTTCATTCACAACACTGCCATACTAAATGTAAACTTTTTTCAATTGTTTCTTTTCCTATAGATACGTTCTTCCTCTTCACTGAGACCTTGTCCTGAAGAGCCTTCATCCTTTTTATTGTTGCACGAATGTAATTAACTTGGGAGCCATTTAAAGAAATTAGCATTCCCAAAGTTTGAATACCTTTCCCTAAGGTATAGGTAGTTTTCTATTTAGGTCTCTATATGTTCATGTAAAAGTGACTGGCTTTTCATGTGACTTTTAACACTTTACCAACAAAGGAAGCAGTATCACTTAGCCTAAGTAATGTGTTTAACAACTAAAGGACCAACTCTGACCTAGGAAGTAAACCTAGGACCATTCCTAGAAATGGTTCTTGTTAGTAAAGATTAAACAATTTTCAGTTTTACTGGTTTTGGTTTAGTCTAATGATCAGGTTCACTTAGATACTATCTCATTCTCACTGTATTATGCAAAATGCTTTAGGAGAGCTGATAAAACTGTAGAAAATACTGATTTTTCTATAGTTTATACTCCCTAGCATTAATGATACTGCTATACTGAATGTGAAAGTAAAGCAATCCTATTTCTCCCAATACAGCTTCAGTTTTAGTACACAACTGCCCTGTCCACTGCCAAAACTGAATAAAAGGTGGGGTTAAGGAAGCCATACCTCCCTAGGTTCTGTCAGGCACTCCTCTAGCTGTTTTGGTTTTTGTTGTTTTGTTTTTTCACTGAAATAAAGAACCTTCACTTACTTAATCCTTTGTGACTACTCCTCCCCAATATACAGGCCATATATAAACTGAAAATCTCCAGTACCTAATGTACCCTTTAAAAGTCTATATCCAAGAAATTTCTATTTAATCAATGTAATATGGTCATTTAAAATTGTCACAGAATAATTTTTAAAAGCAATGGCATACTTAGTTCTCAGTCCAGAAATCTTATATACACATCTTACATTAACTATCATATTTGAGATGTAGAATTTCTTAGGATACATTACATGCAGAGTAACTTTTAACCATAAGCTTGAAACAACTGCTGCATTAGACTCAAGCAACATCCAACACTCCAGCAGCCACAAGTTGCCGGGACAGCCAGTCCAACCCTTCATAGAGCCCCATACCACTTCGAGCATCACAACCCTGAATATACCAGCTCCTACCACAGCATAGTTTATGGAGACTGAGAAGTTCAGTGATTTCTTCTACTGATAATGCTCCAGCAACATCCTAAAATACATAAAATATAATTTTTATCAGTCCTTCCAAGTGATCATTTTTTTCTCTTATGTTTATATAGAAATATGCTGATAACATATTTTTCAAACACATGATTGATTGATTGATTGACTTTTAGGAAAGGTTTCTCTGTGTAGTCTTGACTTTCTTGGAACTCACTCTGTAAACCAGGCTAGCCTAAAATTCAAAGGTCCATTTACCTCTGCCTGACTGTTGGGATTAAAAGGTGTGTGTGCTATCACTGCCTAGCAGCTGATACCATTCAAATTGAATCCTAAACAAAAACTATATTTATTTTCAGCAATTATTTTGAGATTAATTGAACTTAAGAGTATTGGTTAGAACTGTCTATATATATTAAGGATAATATAATGAAATCAATCACAGCTATGCCTCCTATCTGAAAGACCTAGGTCACCATAAGGCATCAGCCATCTGGCCCCTTCTCACCCAAAAAGGAAAGTACATGTATAACATAAAAATGGTTTATGCAGAAACTATAATATAAAAATTGTATTATTTTCCACCCTTGATCCTTCCCAGGAACAATGAATAGTAGTGATTTCTTGTATATTTTTCCAGAAAGTTTCCATGTACAATCAAAATGCATAAATTTTATGTCTTGCTGGCTTGCATCTTCACAGGAAGGTATTCTTCAATTTAATGTTAGCAACACATGTAGATTATCAATCATAACATAAAAACTGTATCTCTTTGCATGGATAAAGTATAACTTATTTAAAAAGTCCTGCCATTATGAATACATGAAATCATAATATGCTATTATTATAATATGCTGTTATAAACCTGTATCTATTATTAGCCCTCTGTAGCACGATTAACCATAGACAATAATCGGAGTTCAACCTGAAGGTCAGAAAAGCAAAACAGCCAGCCACTGTCTCTTACCTCTACCTCAGTCCAAAATGGCGATCCTGCCTCCAGGAATCCTCAGAATAAGGCTGCCTGTCTTACATTCCTCTCTAGTGCTAGGATTAAAGATGTGCACCACTACCGCCTAGTTTCTATGGCAAGCTAGTGTGGTTACTGGGATTAAAGATGTGTGTCATCACTGCCTGGTCTCTAAGGCTGACCAGGGCAACTATTTCAACTCTCTGATCTTCAGGCAAGCTTTATTCATTAAAATACAAATGAAGCTGGGCGGTGGTGGAGCAAGCCTTTAATCCCAGCACTCAGGAGGCAGAGGCAGGTGGATCTCTGTGAGTTCAAGGCCAGCCTGGTCTACAAGAGCTAGTTCCAGGACAGGAACCAAAAGCTACAGAGAAACCCTGTCTCGAAAATCCAAAAATAAATAAATAAATAAATAAATAAATAAATAAATAAATAAAACAAATGAAATATCACTACAGCCCTCTCCATTCATGGATTCAACTAACTAAATTTTTTCAGATTTTATTATATGCCCATTCTGAACATTCCTTGCTCCTACTCATAAGCAACAACCAGTAAAACATTTCCTTACAGAACATGCAGACTTGTACTTGTTATTACTCTCTAAACAATGAAGGCTAACATACCATTACATACCATTTACATCTCACTAAGTCTTGTAAGTAACCTACAGACAATTTCAGGTATTTAGGAGAATGTGTGAATTATACACAAATACTAATTATAAAAAGAACTTAAACATCCAAAGGCTTTGTGGTATCTGTAAAAGGTCCTAGACCCAATCCTCTGTGAATCATAAGGGACAACTGTGTACTCACACAGATATATAAGTTAAGTTTATCTATATTTACAAAATTATCTTCAATAACATGATATACTACTATAGACCCTGAGAGTAAAGAGGTATATGCATCTAAAATCTGAACAGATGTTGCCGTTGTCTTAAATAAATTGTTTAATAAGCATGCCAGCAGTGTATGACTCTAAGGATTCTTGATAGTTCATCTTCAGCAACATCACAAGCATCTTATCTGCATGTTTACTGGTCAAGTAAGGAATGATGTTTCAGTTCTTGCCTAGTTTGCCTGTTCTTGTTAATTTAGTGAGACCAAAGTTCTTTACTCTTCATTCTACTTCCCCTCCTGTGGCATCTACTATATTCAACTTTACTTCAGTCAAAGAATGGCTCCATGGTTAAAAGCATTGCCTGCTATTCCAGAAGACCTGGGTTTTATTCCCAGTACTCAATTGTTCTAACAACTATGTGGCTTTTGGCTTACAAATGTCTATTATCTCCAGTTTCAGGGTCTCTGACACCCCTCTTCTGACCTCTGTGGGCACCAGGCATACACATGCACAAACATACATGTAGAGTAAGTACCCATACACAAAACTTGAAATTAAAAACCCAAGCACTACTTCCCTTAAAAGCATTCTCCCCCTCCTGTGAAGCTTAGGTTCAACATTTAAGAACCTAGCCTTTCCCACCTACTCCTCCATCTTTTCCATTCAGCCACAATTCTAACTGTACCCTATAAAAGTCCTCTAATCTCCACCTTTCTATTCCTCTATTCAAGGTATTACATGTATTACATGTCCTACTTTTACTAACTGGCTATGGTTTTTTTCTACATTTTTTTTCTACCCTCAATATTAGTCTTAAAATTTTGGTATGTGTTATCATATACTAATAAACCCAAAAAGTGGATTATCTTTTCTTTTGAATAAAATCTTAACTTTTTCATCTAGCCCTGTAAGGCCTTTACAGCATGACCAAATAGATCTATTAATCTAGGTTTTCTTCATCTTCTACCTGAATGTCACATGTAAATTAGTATGATGCTCCTTAAAAATACCCATGCTATTTTCTCTTCCGTACTATTTCCTTCACCCAAAGACATCTATAAATTCATCATATCACAATTTTAATTCCAATCTTCTAACCCAATCCCCCCACCATATCCATTTGAGGGATCAAAACCAGGGCCATGCATATACTGCATGAGAGCACTACAAATCAGCTAAAACCCCAGCCTTTATTTTCTTGAGGCAGGGTCAAGCTATGTAGCTCATGCTAGCTTTGGGATTTCTATATAGGCCAGGACAGATCCTTCTGATCTTGCTCCCTAAATACTACATTTAGATCCTTTAAGATACCACTTCATTTAGAATAGCTCTGCCTCCTTACTGAAATTACTTCTCAGTTTATCTTCATTAGAATATAACACATCATATACATACACAAGAATGCACTACCTGCATCAATTACTTGATTAGTGTGGTTGTGATACCAAAGTAACACTTCCACAGCAGAAATTTTAGTTAATGAATTGACTCTTGGAAATTTTCTCAAATGACTTATGACTGAAGCATAGGCTATAAAAAGCTACTAAAGTAGTGAATGTTATGATATAAAAATCCATTACCTGTTTGTTGGCAAAAATCAGCAGCAAAGCATCTCGGAGTTCTTTTTCTGTTAACAACTTTGCAAGTTCACTGTGTGCTTCACTGATTCTGTCTCTATGACTGCTATCAACAACAAATACAACAGCTACCAAAATACACAAAAATAATCAAGTTATTCGTTAAATTAACATAGTACTATTCACTATTAGATAGTAATAATTTAATAACATAAATTAGTCTAGCTAAAATTTTTTACCATCTATTTTCATTTAAAGGCTGCCTATTTAATAGCAGGACTTAATTAATGATGATCTTGAGTAGTTTACATAACTTCACAGGTTTACTTTCTTCTCTGATAGGATTTATAAAACTATTAAATACAAATTCCTCTCTGTCTGTCTGTCTCTCTCTCTCATGAAAATGTGCTTAAAAGCTATCTTGAGGCTACCTGTTCTTTGAAAACTCCCTTTACAAAGAGTCTTACATAAGCAGAGGAGAACTATTTAGGTGGAGGAAGATCAGGAGAAGGAAGGAGGATAGTATGATGACACATACATATGAAAATACAATAATGAAACTCATTACTTTGCATGGTAACTTAGAAAGGTTAAACACGTACATACATACATACGTACACACACACACACACACAAAGCCTTGATGTTCTGGCGCACACCTTTTATCTCACAACTCAGGAGGAAGAGGAAGAAAGATCTTTATGAGTCTGAGTGCAGCCTAGTCTATATAACAAGTTCCAGGCCAGGTAAGACTACATGGTGAGACAGTTTCAAAAACTTAAAAAAAAAAATTGATATAATCTTTAAAATCTAAGATACCACCATGATTATATAAAAGTTTCCTTCTCCTTCAATAAGGTATCACCATGATTATCTCTCTAGTTTTCTTCTCCTTCAAAATCATGGCTCATACTAACCATAATCTCAAAATTTCCAGGGTAAAAATAATTAGTCTAACATTTAAATGGGAATAGGATGATGACATAAAAAATAGGTGTATTAGTATACTTGATGGGCGCTGCACAAAGTGTAGAATGGAGCCAAGTGTGACAAAGGCTAGATGAAATGCTGGAATATGTGCCATTTGGTCCAGAGAAAACGCTGATGGGTTCCTCCAGGAACACACTGATTATAAATCAGGGAGTAATGCTGTTGAGCAATAACAGTAAGCTAAATGTTGACCTCAGAATACATATATGTGCCACAAACACAACTTCATGTTACTTTATTGTCAGTAATCGTACCCATAAGAATACTGATTCAACTTTAATAACAACCAAGAGGAGGTAAGCATGTTTTTTATTCTACAAAAATGGCCTTTCATGAGTAAACTAAATGTACATATCCCAGTTTCACCATTACTTTGAAAATTTAAATAAAATGCATTCACATTACACCCTCCACCATCCTTCCCACTCAGATTCCACTATTATTCTTCTAAGTAACAGTTTTGCTAGTTAAATCAGAGGACTAAAATTCATCTTAAGAATTTTTTTAAGTTAGAATGTCATTTTTGACTCATACCTTGTGTATTGAGGTAATAATGTTTCCACAATGGTCTTAATTTGTGCTTTCCACCAACATCCCAAATGGTAAACTTCAAATTTTTGTATTCCACAGTTTCCACATTAAAACCTGTTTTGTCAAAACATTACTTTTATATTGTACTTATATTTAACAATGAATGACACATCAAACAAAAGCAAATCCCTGTTTATATTTTTGAGATAGCCATCGTCTGCTATAGCAATAGCTACTGAAGCCAAACCAACTTTGGGAAATGTCTACCTTTAATGCTAGACCTCTACAGTTTCACCAGTCCTCAGGACCTGGAGTCCATACACCTACCAGCTCTGTACCACTGCTACCTCCTCATTCCTACTGTCAGTCAGATTCTGTAAGCTTTTATTCCACCCAACTGCCCCATCAACATTTAGTCCTCTGCAATGTCACCATGCATATCTCAGCCCCCACAACCATGATCTCATTGTTTGTGTCTTAGAGCCAGGAAAGGGAACCTGTATAACAATATCACACTCAGAATTCAGCTAGCTACAAGCTAGTTGGCTGTCAGTATTCAAACTTACCAATTGTTGGAATAGGCTGCATGAACTCATCTTGTTTTAATTTGAATAAAATAGTAGTTTTTCCAGCACCATCTAATCCTAATGTAACTACTCGGATTTCCATTTTGGGTCCAATATGAACTCTGTTGTCCTGCAGTTTTGGAAAAACTGAAGTCAGAATAAGACAATATTCATGCTTTTTGTTTTCTGTTTGTTTTTTAACCATGTTGAGTGACAGACCTTATCTGTCTAATCTCCAGGTGCATGCACACACAATATATGCACACACATGTAAATATTACACAGAAATTTAATACCTAAAAAAGTGATAATTAAGAATAAAGACCACCATTAAATTTCAAGAAATATTTGTTAAAAATATAATATTGGTATATATTTTCCCAGATGTATTCCACATTGGATAAGAAGCATAAAAAATTTACTTTTCTTTTTTTGTTTATTTTTCTAGTGCTAGAAAACAACTCAGGGCCTCATCCTGTAACAAAAAAAACAATCAATATATCCCAACTCTCCAAACATGCTTTTGAAAACAGTATTATACAAGTAATACAACTATTATTTTTCATTTGCCATATGTTATGGAAAGCTTTCACTTTAATATATACTGGCAAAACTATTTTGATAATTTATCATCTGTGGACCACGATTTAACTGACCTGTTAATTTTAGATCATTTCTGATTTTTTGATTTTTATAAAGAATTATGAAATGAACATACATACATATACATATTCCTAACTTCTCTCTACTATAAAAATGAGACTAAATAGTAAGCATTTACTAGACTACGTTTTAAATTTATATAAAACTTTGTACAATACTTCCTGACAGTTAAGTACTATTTGTTATTAGAAATTATTGTTTTGCAGCTGGGCAGTGGTGGTGTGCGCCTTTAATCCCAGTACTCAGAAGGCAGAGACAAGTGGATCTGTAAGTTTGAGGCCAGTCTGATCAGAGCAAGTTCCAGGCCAGTGAGGGCTGCACAGAGAGACCCTGTCTTGAAAACAAACAAGCAAAAACAAGAAACTATTGTTTTCCTCCTTTTTTAGAGTACTATTTTAACTTCCTTTTTTTTTTAATATGTCACTTATTTTTATTTTATGTTCATTAGTGTTTTGCCTGCATGTATGTCTGTGTGAGGGTGTCAGTTCCCAGGAACTGGAAATATAGACAGGTGTGAGCTACCAGGTGAGAGATGGGAACTGAACCTAGATCCTCTTAAGAGCAACCCAATGTTAACTGCTGAGCCATCTCTCCAGTCCACAGAATACTATTTTTCTTGACTTTCATGATTCAAAATTTTACTGGCTTTTAATACCCTTTTTATAATATTATTTTCTTTTCAAATGTTAATATATTTAGAAACTTATGAGATATTCCTTTTCATTCTACTTAAGTTCAATTGTTCCATAAGTATCAACTTAATATATATGTGGGCTCCAAAATATGAAATGTAGTTCAATACTACATCTCAAAAATAAAATTACATAAGGATAAAAATCAAGTTCTGAGAACCCCAGATACTAGCTGAGAAGCTATAGCAATCAGTAGAAAATCAAGAAGAGAACTGCGGCAGGAACTGGTGGAGCCTTTTAATAGCATGGATAAGGTGTATTTTGATCTCTAGTACTGCAAATAAAAAATAAATTAAGTTGAGGCATTCTTAGTGTCCATCACTGTTCTTTCCTTACCAAACATAAGAAGATATAAACTAGAACATTATAAAATACGAGTAACTGTTTATGGTGTGGAAGACAGAAATGAATCACTGTGACATCCTGTCCTCCAGACTAGCTCCAGGTTCAGAAGAGACCCTGTCTCCAAAGAACAAAGCAAAGAAACATAAAACAAGGCACCCAACATCTTCCTCTGACTTCTGCACATACTGGTACACGTGCACATGCACAGACTGTCACACCAAACATAAACAGGTAAGATAATAAGTCTTATATTACATATTTTGGACATAATTAGATCATGGTACTTAGAACTGTTATCTAAAAAGGTAAAAACAGTCATATATCTTGTTATGGGGTGATTTTAGGGTGCACACTTGAAGAAAAGAAAGGCATTCCACTTTTAAAAGTGGCAAAAGTACATAAAAATTTTTCTATAATTTTGAGGAGTAAAACTAAGAAAAACTCTAAATGGTTTTGTATAGTGAACAGAGTGAAAAGAGTTAGGGGACAGGGGTAGAAGTCTTTACTGAATGAATTGTACACTGCAGATTTGACTTTCAACTATGTAAACATTTTGAATAATTATATAAAAAATAATTTTAACTGTTGCTAAAAATAGCAAACAACAAAGAGTTCAAACACAACCCATTATAAAAACAAACAAATACTTCAACCACATATAGGTCTTCTTTGGAGTCTCTCTCTCTCTCAAAACAAAAACAATTAAAAATTTGACTGGAAGTCAAGCATGATGGTGCATACCCGTAATACCAGCAACTGGGGAGTAAAGAAAGGAGGTTCAGACTAACCTCAGCTACACAGAAAATTCAAGGCCACCTCCTATGTGATACTGCCTCAAAAAAAAATTATTGTTACTTCGGAAAAAAACTGAGAAATCTGAATATTAGCTGGATAACTGATAATAAGTATTAAAAATATAAAATTACTAAATGTTTTGGGTAGAGTTCCATTTAAACTGGAAAATAACAGAGATTAAATCTCACTTGTTTCTATTTCCCACTGATTAAAGTTTTCATTGAAATTTTACAACTCATGAATTTCCTAGTGTTCTCTTTAAGTTGATTTACATTTCATGCTACTTACACTCTGTAGGAAGCACAGGTAAAAACAAGTGCAGTACATCACCTTTGTAAAAGTGACTGGGATACTGGCATCCAACTGAATGTGATCTGCAACTTCTGTAAACTGCTGCTGCTGTTTCTGCAGGGTTTCTAACAATCTTGTAATTTCTTGTTTTGCCAAGACAACTCTGCAGTCATCCTAGAAAACAAGATGGTATTTTCCATAAAGTTTTTCCATTTTTAAAAATGGAGACTTCATCAACTTTCAATAAAGACCATTTAACATTACAGTATAAAAAGTAAATTTTAGAAGCTAAGGAGCCACAGTTCAGTTGATGAAGGGCTTTCCTCACAAGCATGAGAACTTTGAATTCAATCCCCACCCAGCACCTATGTAAAAAGCCAGTACAGTGGTACTTGCTTGCAGTGCTGAAGAGGGGTAAGGTACACTACATTCGTAAACTTGTGTTGTTTGAGCTCACTGAGAAGCTGGCTCAGGAACTTCAAAGCCAAGTCTGCTTATGTTAAGTGTCCTCAAAACCCCTTGTCTGGTTATGGGATGGCACCTTAACTCCATGACAAGAAAGAGGACAGCAAATGAGATCAAGAGTAAAAACATCATCTCTTAGGTTTCTATTGCTAAGATAAAACAGCATAATCAAAAGAAACTTAGGGAGAGTTCATTTCAGCTTACAGTTTCACATCACAGTTCATTCCCAAGGGAAGTCAGGGCAGGAACTCAAATAGGGCAGGAGCCTGGAAGCAAGAACGGATGAAGAGGCCATAGAGGAGTCCTGCTTTACTGGCTTGCTCTCCATGACTTGTTCCATCTGTTTTCTTTAGCACCCAGGACCACCAATCACTACGAGGTTGCCCAGCGGTCAATCAAATAGGGACATTTCGTCAATTGCCATTCCCTCTTCCAAAATCACTGTAGGCTGTGTCAACTTGATATAAAACTTTGTCCTTAGAAATAGCTACAAGATAGATCATTCCAAACATGTTACTATTGTTTGTTTATCCCACGACATAAAAGTGCCTACAGTCAGAAAGAGAAGTATGAAGTTCTGCCACAGAAAGTTCGTCCATGGAAAGCTCAACTGGGAACTCCAGCTGGCTCCCTCAACTTCTCCAGCTGATTTCTGTTGGATATTGTGAGCACTTGTTTTGATAATGTTATCTGTACCTGTGGCTATTCTTTTATTTGGAAGCCTCACCCAAGGCCCTGCTCTGCCTGGAAGTCCATCAAGAACTGCAGCCGGCTGTCTTAATGGGCCTTCCCTAGTCAGTTTCTGCTAAATATGATAAGTTCCCAGTTTGACTGTGCTATGTTTCTTCTGTTATTTTTTTCTGAAAATGTCATCTGAGGGACAATCTGCTCTGCCAGAGACTCTAGCTGGTTGCCTTAGAGACGTTTGCCCAGCCAGTTTCTACTGGATGCTTTGAGCAACCAATTTGATGTTTTCCTTTCTCTCCCTCTCCCTCCCTCCCTCTCTCCCTCTCCCTCCCTCCCTCTCTCCCTTCCTTTTTCTCTCTCTCTCTCACCTATCTTTCTATATAAATCTATCATCCATCGCCTATCTATCATCTATCACTTACTATTTATTCTTTAATTTGGCTTGATAGACACTTCACTCATTCAAAACTGAAAGTATGGCTGTTGTAAATAATTTTCAGAAGTCATAGAGAGGAGGATCCCTAAGGTTCAGGAAGACCATATGTAACAGGAGGTATACCACACTCCTCAGAACACTTGAGAGCATCCTTTGCCTTCATGTGTATGTACATCTGGACATACACAAACATACTTTCACAATACAGGTGTATGTGCACACATGCAACATACATACATAAACTCTTCTGTTATTACTTTTAAGGCAGGGTCTCACTATATAGCTCTAGCTGGTCTAGAATTCACTTTGTAGACTAGGCCAGACTTAACTCACAGAAATCAACCTGACTATGCTTCCCTAGTGCTAAGACAAAGGAATGTATCAACACACCCAGCTATATAAACTTTTTTGAATTTTCCATTTTTATTTGTATACATCTGTTAATAACTTCACATCTAGAACTTAGCATCAACATGACCAAGAATTAAATAACAAATACTGAAGTGGGGGAAAATGAAAAAGAAAATTACATGTGCATAAGTGTTTTGCCTGCATATTTGTCTATGTATCACATGTGTGCAGTGCCCATGGAAATGTAAGAAACCTGTAAGAAAGACCCCACAAATTTTTCAAAAATTCCATATCCTTCTAAGAGGGCTGATAGTCACAGGAACACCAAGCCAAGAGTAACCTACCTTCCAGCTTCCCTCTCTTGCTCTCTATTAAAAGTGCCCAGGATGAAGCTAGGAGACAATACAGATACTTACACACTTCTAACTTCAGTATCAATAGTAGATTTTAGAAGAGTAAGACAAGAATTAAAAGACACTATAAATGGCATGTACATTATCATAGAAATTTTGGTCATGAACTTGATATAAATAGAAAAAGGAGACCTCAACTGAAGAATTGCTTCCATTAGCTTGGGCCATGGGCATGTCCATGGGGCATTTTCTTGATTGCTACCTCACATTGGAGGGCCCAGTCCACAGTGGATGGCTACCACTGGGCAGGTAGGTCTGGACTATATAAGAAAGGTAGCTGAACAAGCCAAGGAGAGCAACCCATTAAGAAGCATTCCTCCACAGTGTCTGCTTCAATTCCTGTCTGCACCTTCCTACCTTTGTTTCCCTCATTGATGGACTGTTACCTGTAAGACAAATAAATCCTTCCTGCCCCAAGATGGTTTCTGTCAGCATTTTACATAGCAACAAAGAACAAGGACATGCATCAACTTTTACAAGTCAATATGACAAGAGCTCAACAGCAAACAAAACTAATAATGAGCTCGTAGGCTGGTCTCACTCTAAGTATAATGAGACATGTAAGAGAAAAATCTCAACACTGGTAAAAGTTGCAAACTATCATTTGAAATCAGCATAATTATTAGAAGCACATCAGTAAAGATAAGATAGGCTATAGCTTTTCAAAAACTCCTAGGGCAATAATTACCCCTATACCTCCCACTTGTGACATTTTTGCTCAAACAACCTTGAATCCCACTTATTTTTAAAAAAGGAAATCATCTCCAAACTGAGTGATGGATTAAAGCTTCCAAGAGTAACATCTGAGTTACACCTTAAAGAAGGAAGATCTCCACTGAAAGAAAAGAATACATCAAAAGACAGAATATGTATGATAAAGAAATGGGCTTGGCATGGTTGAAAAAAAATGACATTACAGGGATCTAGAATCGAAGGTTTTATGACAGGAACAGCAGATGAATAGGAAGACACTAATATGGTTAAGTGAAACAATTTGAAGTTAGAGACCATGTCCTAAGAGTAATGTTAACACATGCAGTCAAACCCAGTCACTAAAGAAATGAAAGAGTAAAGCGTATCTCTGATTAACTGTATACTTAACATTAAAAGTATAGCCTAGCTACATTTGAATTACCTACCTGCTGTAAAGTCTTTTCACAATGGAGACAGGCTGTTGAAACCTGGGACAAGAGAATAGTCATATCCTCTTGTTGCTGCCTGAGCCAAATGAGCTTTTCTCTCACATGGGCATCAACAACACTTAGAGCCATTTCTTCTTGACGACAAAGAGTTTCATGTAAATCAGAAAAATAAGCTCGGACACATGATCGGGCATTCTCTGCAGTACCTGGGACCTATGAAGACAAAAGTAAAATTTAAACAATTAAAACCTTAAATACTTTATATGTAAAGTACGAAAATTTAAATATCATCTTCGCCCTTAGAGATTTTAATCTGTCCATTACACCTTTTCCTGTAACCATGTATGAACTTTGAAGTTTAACTGTTAATAAATTATACCTGAAACAAATTGGAACCTAATCTCCAGTTTACCCATCTCCAAACCTAATTTCAGTAAATAGAAACTTCATCAGGTGATTGAAGTTTTAAAAAAATGTGAAGAAAAGGGTCTGGAGAGATGGCTCAGTGGTTAAGAGCACTGATTGTTCTTTAAGAGATCCTGAGTTCAATTCCTGGAAACCACATGGTGGCTCACAACCACCTGTAATAAGATCTGGTGCCAAATTCTGGCCTGCGGAGACACATGCAAGCAGAACATTGTATACATAGTAAATAAATAAATCTTCAGAGAGAGAGATCCAGAGAGTAGTTTAAAGAATTAAAAAAAAATGAAGAAAGGAGGAAGGAAGAGGGAGGGAGAGAAGAAAGGGAGAGAGATGGACGTCTCTTTCATATTCCATAACTGCTGACTTCAATATAGTTACGGAACTAGTCAGGCTTTACTGCCACCACCTCCAGCAAACTGATCCACACAATATAATTTCCCATCTGATTATGGTAAACAGTCTTCTAACTTCTCTTAACTTCCTGACCAAACTACCCACCAATCACTATTGACAACTAATTGCCAAGTTAACTATTCTTTAGAATCTCAAATTCATGCTCTTTTTATTGCTACTCCAGTATTACAGGACACAAACATGTCTAAACTAGATGATTCCAACAGTGTCTTAATAGATCTTCCTACTTTCAGTGCTACTGTTCTTCCAACCCACTTCTATATTTATCAGTAACATTCTTAATGTAAATGTAGTTATTTCATTCCTATGTCAATAGTTTAATGGCTCATATTGCTCTTAACCTGAAGTTCTAAATTCCTCAGCACAACTATTAGATTATGGAATGATTTAGTCTTTAATCCTTCAATTTTTCTTCTTCTCCAACCCAACACAGAGCTCCAAACAAAGTGAATTTCTTTAAGAACCTACAATTAATCCTTCAGCCCTTACTTACAATCCCTTATGTGCATTCTTCCCTTCGTGGGATAACTTACACCTGACCCACTCTTCTTTCTGACTGAATTCCTTCAAATCTCAGTTTAAACATCACTTATAGGAAGCCTTCCATGAACTATATGAAGTGTTATACATCTTATTTACTACCAAGTATACTGTACTTCCTTCCCACAACAAAAAATAATTATCAAATCTGAAACTCTCTTATAGGACAGAAAATAAATTCCACGAAGCCAAAACATTTTCAAAACTTTATGTTCACCATCCAGTACAGTGCTAGCACACTGTAATTGTGCAATAATTATTAGAAGGTGCAAAAAAGAGAATGAAGAGGTTAAAAAGACAAAAAGGTTAGAAAAGAATACATACATGTTCTGTGTGAGCCATTCCAATTCCATCTTCCACTATTTGTTCTCCTCCTTCAATGTGCTGAACAATTCCAACTAGTTTCCTGGAATAATCTGAGATTTCTTCAGTGAAGGTCCGTATGCAGTGAGCCATATCTAAAATTGAGGCTCGGATCTGGTTAGCTTCTGGTTCCAGTACTGAATGCTAAAAATACAATACAATTACAGGGAAGAATTCATAGTGGTGAGTGATGTCTACTGATTTACAAAAACTACTTAAGTCTCTTTTAATATAAATGAACATCAGCCACAAGAGGTTTTTGTAACGTACAACATTAGAAGACAAAAAAAATACTAATTTATTTTCACTCCTTCTTAAGAGAGCTATATTATGAAGAAATAAATCAGAAGTTGAAAGTACATGAACTGTTTTACAAGAAACCAAGAGATCGCCCAAAATTATATGAGTTATCAATAGATATAAATATTATCAAAGAAGTACAGTATTATAAGTGCATGCACACAAATGAGACTTCTTGTCTCATGTTTGAAATAATCATGAAGTCACTCTGAAATTATACTATTCAGAAACTAAAATCCTCAATTATTTTTCCATGCTAGAGACCAACTCATTAATCTCTTTACTTTCATCAGTTCTGAATACATATCAGGTCAATGAAAGCAAATGGTAGGCTGGTAAAATAGTCATCCAACTGAATTAAGTTCATACCTTGTGACCTTGGTGCTTTCCATACTCTTTGCAGACACAGCACATGAGTGGGCTAGTTTGACAACCTTCTTCCAAGCAAACAAACTCAATGGCATGCACCTGGTGCTGAGAGCACATGGTTTTCTCATGAGGTTTTTCAGCTAGAGGCACTCGCCTATGCTTTGCTAATGTCTTTGTAGAATGAGTAACTTGAGAACACTCTGAGCACAAGTGAGTTGCACACACAGTGCAATATACAGATGCAACGTGAGCTTCATCTTCATCACACCGTATGATGCTCTGATAAACAAAAAATTAATACCTTAAAACTGAAACCACTCATTAAAACATGAAAAATTTTGAACTAAAAAAACCCCACAATCTTTTCTATTTAACTTTACCAGGCTCATATATGATGATCAAAAAAGGAAATTTCTTAAGTCAATCATTCCAAATAGAAACAAAGAACTAAGGAATTAAACAAAAGAAAACCAAAGTAAGCAAAGCAAAATGGTGGCTCAAAATAAGTGGCTTCTAGAGCCAGAAGAAGTTCTGGAAACTTTAATCTTGTGATACAACCAAACACATTACAGAACAGAAGGAAGAAACAGAAAACAACCAGCTGCAGCTTAAGAACTAGTCAGCTAAGTACAATTTAGTTGGTCACAAGGATTTCCTTAACCAAAGTTCAGCTTGTCCATTAACTAAACTATGCTTAAACTCAATATTGGTTTAGTCTGCTGCACCCAGTACATAAATCAATGGCATACATGGTATAAAGGCCATGTGTTACCTACCTATCTAAAAAACTTTTTTTTTTTTTTTTTTTTTTTAGAAAAGTAAGAGGCTATCTCTGAGACTACTTATCAACATGGGTTATGATTCTGGGGCAAAAAAAAATTATTCTCATAAATAGTATCTTTCCCCCCAGTGCCAAGAATTGAACCAGAACCTTATAAATGCCAGGCAGATGCTATGCCATAGAGCTACATACAAAAACATCTCATAGACTCAGTTAGTGCAAAGATCTCTTCCATCCAATTTTAAAAAGAAATAGAACCACAGGAACATTACTAATTTCTTAGAAAGACTTAAATTCCCACTGCTTTAGTTACCTGTTATAAGAAGGTATAAAGAGAAAATCATCACTATGCTGTACAAATAATCTCATACTAAGGTATGGAATTAACTGTGGAGACTTCAAAAACAAAAGACACCCTTGGCTCAAAATGGAAAATTCTGATCTCAAAAAATTTTTGTGAGCTGAATTGTGTGTGTGTGTGCGTGTATTTTTTTTCCAAATATACACAAGTACTTTCCAACAGCTCTGCAGGGGAATAGATTACGATCAAGACTGAAAACCACATATTTAGAAGTATTATCAGCTGCTAAATATTACTTCCAGTTTTTCAAGTATCAAAAAGCATTTCTTATGTCTGTTTGTGGTCCTGGGGCTCAAATACAGGAATTCATCCATGGTAAGCAAGTATTCTGCATAGAACCATACCAAATCTTTATAAAAATGCACTGGAAGTGTATAAAAATAACCTTTCAGATAATGAAAATGGCTTTGAAAACTTCTGTATGATATTAAAAGGCTGTAATTAGCAAAGGAGACATTTAGTGTATTTTTCCAGAAATAAAAACTAGGTAGTAGACAAATGATACCATTTACTGTCAAATTAAATTTAAAAATGACCCAAAGATTGAAACTATTTATTTTGCAATACTGAAAATATGTATTTGTATCATAATATATTCATGCCTTCTATTTTCTAGGCCTTACAAATGATTTATAAGGTCAACAGTATATAATTCTCATGTTTTTAAAATAAAGGTAAAAGATATATGAAAAAACTGTAATAGTTTTATAAATGAGAGCACTTCAATTAGAAAATTATTTTTCTAATTCATTTTAATAGAAAGAAAGTCAAAGGGAAGCCGCAATCAATCTATTGCGTTTTTTCCTCTTGAACCAAATATGCAGTTTTTGAAGTCCATAACTAACACCACTCAGAGTTATTAATGCAAATATCCTTCCATACAGAAATCTATCATTTGTTAAGTAAGCTATGCAGACAACTCTTGAAATGCTAATAAAGTGTTTTCACATTGTTAATGGATTGTTTTGGAAATATTTACCAGGCATCTGCCTGTCAGGATAAAGTGCATAAAACATATTGTTTTGAAAATATTTAATATTAGCAAGCGCCTCAGATTCCATTTAAATTGGTTCACATCTAAACTGAAAGGCCTCTCATAAAGTTGGTCTATCTTTTCTTGTATTTTGCTATTGAGGTTTTGCTTTTCATTTTCTATCCTAATATATATTAAACATTTCTCTCATTCTCTGAAAATCTTCTATCTTAAAACTTTCCTTAGAAATAACTGAATTATGATAAGGAAAGAATTTACTCATAAAGAAGATTAGACACAGAACTTCAAAAAATTTCAGTTTGTTTTACTTTTGAGGACAGTACTGACTTTGGAACTGTAATGTAGTAACAAGCTGTGTTTCTAAAAACTCAAAGATAAAGCAAACAAGGTAATATTGTGCTAATATTGGAAAATATTTTAGGATAAAAAAATTCATCTTACAATAAATATTTCAACTAGTCCCATCAGTACCTCTCCAGATATCCCAATGGCTTCCTCAGCAGATCCATACTGACCAATATGCCCATTCTGCAAACGCTCTAAAAGTTCCAGTAAAGCAAAGTTTTTTTTCAGTCCCCAAACACCTGAATCTCCTAGGAAAAACATGAAAACAAAAGTAAATGTAACAAATTGGAATTTTAATAAATTTACCTCATACTTTAAGAGTAATTTCTTGGTTTTGTATTTTTATTTTTTTCCCCAAGACAGGGTTTCACTGTTAGATCTGGTCATTCTAGAACTCGTTCTATAGACCAGGCTGGCCTTGAACTCACAAAGATCAGACTGCCTCTGCCTCTAGAAGTTTGGAGCTAAAGGTGTGCACCACCATGCCCAGTAAGAGTATTTCTAACACACAGTTCAGTCATTAGTTCTGCCTAAAAGTTGTCAAGTGCTTGTTAATATTACCAAAGACCCCTCAGCACAAGTAGATACATACATTACAAATTTTTTCTGGTTCACTTTTACTATATAAACAATAAGTATTTCATCATTTTTCAAATATTTTTATAGCTACATACAATAAGAAATGCATTTTATATCATGATCCAAGCTAACATCTACAGCAGGAAAAATAATGTTTCACACAGTAGGGACTGGGGAGCTAGCTCACTGACTGCAGTGCCTGCTGTCAGGAGTACGGGGAGTTGTGCTGCTGCAAATGCACAGAATGCAGGTGGGGATGGTGACTCACTTATAATTCTAGCATCAAAAGGTAAAGACAGAGAATCTCTGGATCAAACAGTAGCAAGACTAGCAATACTGGACAATTCCCAAAGATTCTCGACATCAACCTTGGTCATCCACATATAGGCAGATACATATGCACAAACACTCACACATATAAACACACAAGTATGAATACAATACACAAAAACATGCGTAGATTTTTTTTAAAAAACTTGACAAACTTTTATAATAGTGTGCAATATACTGCTGTGTTTTACTCTATTTCTTTTTAAAGATATTATAGGGGAAAGGAGTTTAGCTCAATGGCAGAGAATGTGCTTAGCATGTATACGGCCCTGGGCTCAACACACACACACACACACACACACACACACACACACACACACGTCGGAGGACAGGAATAAGCTGTTTACAATAAATTAAATTTATTTCATGACCACACAAAGACCCATCCAAGAAAGAGAATTACAGGCCTATCTCGCTCATGAATATCGACGCAAAAATTCTCAATAAAATACTGGCAAACCGAATCCAAGAACACATTAGAAAAATTATCCATTATGATCAAGTAGGCTTCATCCCAGAGATGCAGGGCTGGTTCAACATAAGCAAATCTATCAATGTAATAAAAATAATTTTAAATTAAAAAGGACACCTCATAGAGGCTCACAACAAAGCAAGAGAATGAGCCCTCTGAGACTAGCCTCCAGAAAGGGTTACATGAGGACAGACAGCTCCTTTCCCCCAAGCGGAGCCCATACGAACACTGCATATTCATGCACACACGTGCAAACACCCACTGCTTTAGAGCCTACAAGTAACAGTCACCTCATTCAGCAGTTAGGATCTGGGGAGTTTCCACAGACAAATGCTGTCTGCTATTACTGCCATCTAGTAAGTGTTTGTTAATAAAATAAAAATGTAAAAAGATAATAGTGACATGGTGTACCAGGCTCTTTTCCTGTTTGTCATCTTTTTCTTTAGAAACAAACCCAAAAACATTTTCTGGTTTCTTAAAACTAGGCTATCTTTACCCTCCTCTTTGGCTTCAGTAGCCTCTTTTCTCAGTTGCCACTACACAGATCACGAAAGCATGCCTTCCTCAGCTTTCCTGTCCCTCTTCGAGGCTTATTCCTTGTTTCCATTTGTCCCATGTATTTTACAAACTGAGGTCAATCTACTTCATTTATATGAGCATTTAAGTATTCAAATCAACCATTTAAAAATACTGCCTGAAAATTTTCCCTAAAATTTAGTCATTATGTAAGGAACACACCAACTCTCAGGAGTACCTAACAATTTCATAACTATAAGAAAATTGTATACTCTTGCTGGTTTATTTAAAACAACACAGATTTTTGTTGTTCCTGCAAATTCTTCAGGTTTATATGTGCTGAGATGTACTGAGAATGAACCACCTCAATGTTGCAGAAAAGATTTACTTCAAATCATCATCAATCTCCTCTTAAAAACTTTCACCTGAAGTTGACAGCTGACACTTTAATCCTGCTCACATTTCGAGAGTTAAATGGAAACCCCAGTCATTCCTAATTGTTAGAGGGTAGGGAAGTAGAATTTACCATAGGGACAGAAAGAGGAAAGCCATTAGTATTGCTCATCAGATGTAACAACTTATTGGACCAAAGAAGAACTCAGATTAGGAACTAGTAAACAACAATAAAAGCAGTTTTCTTCTAGAAGGAGGAATTACAAATGATCATTAATATTTTTCTCAAAATTTTGCAATATATAATGTGTATATATATAGTACCATATATAGTATATACTTGTATGTATAGTGTGTATGTATGTATGTATATATACACACATATATATTATTTCTATGGTACAAATATAAAGAGACTTTAAAAATCTGGAAGCTAGTAATCATACAGACAAATCACTGTTGAAATAGGAGCGGCGGGGCTGCGTCCCCAACACCCCGGCCACTTGGCTAGCTCATGCCCGAAATAACAACACACAAACTGTATTTATTTAAGAACTGCTTGGCTCATGAACTCTAGCCCTTACAGGCTAATTAATTCTCGCACCTGGACTAGCCCATTTCTAATGATGTGTGTAAGCACCCCAAGGTGCGCTTACCGGGAAGAGTCTAGCCTCCGTCCATCCTGGTGTCTCTGCTCCAGAGAGCAGAGTTGTCGAGTCTCTCCGGGAGAGCTGAGCATGGCTTCTCTGCTCCTGAGCTGTCGGCTCTCTCTGGGAGCAGAGCAGAGTCTGACCTCACTTCCTCTTCCGCCCAGCATCCTATTCTGTTTATTCCACCCACCTATGTTCTAAGCTATGAGGCCAAGCAGTTGGTTTATTATAATTAACTAATTACCTTCCTCCATCAAATCACAGTTAAATGTACCCAAGTTATAGTCATTACAATCTTTATTCAAGACAGAGTTGGCGTTGCTAATGTTGGTATGAAAGGAGTTGATTTCAACCTCAGATGTGACTAATTGCTCCCTGTCATAAACTTCTGTTTTTAACACCAGAGTAACAATCCCCACACTGTGGTATTACAGAGAAAGTAGAGGGCTCTTCCAAACAGTAGAAAAAGGTTCTAGCCCTACATTTGTAAAATGTTACCATTTCTACACATCTAGCTATATAAAGAAATGATAATGATACTTTGTCTTACAAAATAAAAAGTCAACTAAATGAACCTTAAAACAGAGACTTCTCTTCCACCACTATTATCTTAAAGTTTATAGTAGGTTAATGTTATCTATCATGATGTTACTAGTGTCTTACACTAGTTTATTGATGAGTAGTAATAATACTTATTTATATGACAGACAGCCAAAACCTTAAAAGGCATGTTAAAGCCATGTTTCTTAGCATTTAAAGCCTAAATATAGAGGCACCCTTGCTTCCTTTTATAGGTGAATAAATTATTTAAATTTTAACATATATCATGACTATATTCATCTTTTATTACATTCATATTTTGTGTGGATGTGTGTACACACATTATAGAAGGGTGCCACAGCACAAGTGTGGAGGTCAGAGATAACCTGCAGAAGTCAGTTCACTCCTTCCACCAGTGTTGGTCTTCAGCAGTGCTAAAGACCAGGAAAAAAAAAATCAGCCTAACAAACTATTTTGGAGAAAATTCTTTTATACCGAACTTATATTAAACTGTAAAATAATTTTTCACACGCTAATGTTTTACCTTCTAGATCTCAGCCAGTGAGATAGATCCTTGGATAAAGGTACTTGCTGCCAAGCCTGATCACGTGATTTGGAAACACACACACACACACACACACACAGAGTGCATGCACACACAAAGATGTAAAAATTTTAAGTTTTAAAATCTGTGAACACTGATTCTGAAGTAGTTTTAGAAGTATACAAGGACCTCGCTGGCATCAAGGCACACACCTTTAATCCCAGGACTGGGAAGCTAAAAGCAGGCAAATCTCTAAATTCAAGGCCAGTCTGGTCTACAAAGCAAGTTCCAGGATAGCCAGGGCTACACAGAGAGAAACCCTGTCTCAAAACAAAATTTAAAAAAAAGAAAGCATGTTGAGACTCAAGTGACTTAATATATATATTTTGACTACTGGCTCATGCATTTTTAAATAAAACAGTTAATGAATTCATGGCTTTAGGCAAAAAATTTAATCTGTGATGAGTACAGTATTATCATTTCTTTGAATAAAGGTAGCATATATTTCTGATACTTCTTAAAGCTCTTAGCACTATATGCTGAATATAAATATAACCACCTCAGATTTCCATTGGTAATTAAGAGTGGTCTAGATAACAGAATCCCACTGACCTTATAGAAACTCAAATTCTGAAAGCTGCTGGAACTAATCTAAAAAGCCAAGTGTAAAGAAACTGTTTCCTGTATAGCTTGTGTTACATGAATAAATTTCTACTTTAAATTCATACGAATGATTTTCCTACCGAGGTCTGTTACTTGTCGATCAAATGGGCAACGGATTGCTCTTCCATGTAGAGGCAACCGAGTAAGACAGTCATGACAGACTGTATGGCCACAAAGAAGGAGGCGAGGGACTTTATCTCCTTGCAAAGAGAAGACATCTTCACAAACCCCACACTCCAGAACCTAGTATTGGAAACAGAAATGTATCTATAAACAGTATTGAAACAATATTTTAATACTTTAGATTGTATTTATTACATTAACAGCATTCTCCCTGCATGTGTGCCTGCACACCAGAGGAGGGCACCAGATCACATTTTAGATGGATGTCAGCCACCATGTGGTTCCTGGGAATTGAATTCCTGACCTCTGGAAGAGCAGCCAGTGCTCTTAACCTCTGAGCCATCTTGCCAGTCCCTATTTTTGATTTTAAAAGAACTGTCCTAGTATACTGAATCAACTTTGTTACTTTATTCCTCCATGGGAAAAAAAAAACAACTAAGTTATAAAACCTTAGTTCACATTTTTATTCATTTCCATTAGAGAAAACTTGCCAAAGTGAAACCTCTTTGAAACACTCGTATGTTGCAAATTGACATAATTAACATAATCTAATCTTCTGAAAACTGAATAGTAACAATTTGTAGTTCTATTGACATCCCCAATCAACAATCATTTCATTTTGCTTTTCTTTCCTTTTTTAAAATTTTTTTGAGATGTATGTTCGTGCATGGATGTAGCAGGAATTCTAACTTATCTTAATAAGTAAAACCTGGAGTCAGATATTAGGAGGTTAAAGATCTCTGACCAACCATATCACTCCTGTCTCCACCTCCCTAGTGCTGAGATTGAAGGCATGGAATCCCATGTGCTGAGACCACCTTGGTGAGAGCTCTGTTTCTCATATAGACTAGATGAATTTCGAATAGCCCAGGGTAGACTTGAACTCACAGTCTGCCTCTGTCTCCTGAGTCCTGGGACTGAAGGTGTGTGTCACCAATGCCTGGCCTCTAGTGGCTTAGCTCTGCACTCTGTTCTTTAGGCAAGCTTTATTTGTCAAAGCACACACACACAAAAATCAGCACATAGGATGTTTTGCCTGCATGTCTGTCCGTGCACCATATTGGAGCAGTGCCCACAGAAGTTAGAAGAGAGTATAGTATCGGATTCTTTGGAACCAGTTACAGATGGTTGTGATCCATCATGTTGGTGCTAAGAATCAATTCTGGATCCTCCAAAAGAGCAGTCAGTGTCCTCAATTGATTAGTCATCTCTCTAAACCCTGTTTTATTTCAAAGAAAGATGACATTTCACTGAACAGCCCTGGATGGAACTCAGTCCAAGATGGCCTCAAAAATACAATGATCCTCCTGCCTCTGCCTCCCAAATGCTAGGATTACAGGATGTACCACTATGTTCAGCTAATACACCGCTGATTTAAAAAAAAAAAATCTAAACCATGTATTGGGGTGACAATTTTCTAAACTATAAAGAACTTGCAGGAAAGTCTCCAAGAAATAGTTAAGTATCTTCTAGACTTCACAAAATAATGCAAAACCCAAATTAGCTGAAAATTAAATTTCAATTTCTTTATTAATTCTTTATTAATAGTAGCTCTTACTGGGAAAATATTTGTCTATCTAGTTATAACTACAGGTATACAATTTACCAAAAAGCAGTAAAAAAAAAAAAAAAAAAACCTGTGAGACTTGGCTCACTCTGACTCTCAGGTCCTTGGGTTAGGATTTTATAAACAATTATAAACTGTAATTATCATAATATTTTCAGTGCTTTTACACTATTGTGTTGTTTTCATTTTAATTACTTTTTTAAAATATTCACAATGAATTAATTATTCCATTGTCTACCAATCAGGACACTAGTCTGGTCCTGTACTCTTACTTCCCTGCCATACCCTGCAGAGCCCTAAGGTCCAAGTGTGTCCCCAGACAGGGCAGTGTTTCTTGACTCTTGCTTTATTCTAATTAATGCTGAGGAAACAACTAAACATTTGCCTTCTGGTTATCTTTTTAAAGTTTTTCTTTTCATTAACCAAAAAATTCCAAAATACCCTATCCTACCTTGGTCTACCCACCTATCACTCTAATTGAAACAACTACATTATCCTGGGACTCTGAATATCTACCCACCTGTCTGACTCAAAGACTTCCATACTTTCACTGACTAACCTGTCTTTCCCTTTTAGAACAAGAGCACAGAACAGTACGCACCAAATAGCAAGCACCTATGTGCTTAGGTAAATAAAATCTAACATAATAAAAAAATTTTAAAGTAATTCAGTCCAGCACCAAGCACACATAAAACAAATTAAAAATAGAAAAGTTAAGAGTAGAAATCTTATTAGACACATCACAATTTTAAACTTGATTCTCCAATACATTTAGACTGAAAAATTGAGATGCAGGATTGGAGAGATGGCTTAGTGGTTAAGAGCACTGGTTGCTCTTCTAGAGGTCCAGTTCAATTCCCAGCATCTAATGGTGGCTCTCAACCACCTATAACCATAGTCCCTTAGGATCCAATGCTCTCTTCTGGTGCGCAGATGTACATGCAGACAAAACACCCTTATACTATGTATTTATTACACATAAATAAATAAATCTTTTTAAAAATTGAGATGCAGATATCTTTTACTGTAATTAAACTGGTAATTCTTATTTGCCTTGAATACTGGTATAGTTCAAAAGAAACAAACATAGTTTCAGAAAAAAAGGAAATAAATTATATTAAGCTAAATATATAAAGAAAACTTTATATTAAGAGTTCAATCTAACTCATTAAAGTGCAAAGAAAAACTACACCAAGAAACTTTTTCAAAAAAGTTGTTAATGTTTTGTATTAATGAAATGCAAGCAGTTGGAGGAAATGCAGGAAAACAATTTCACTAACTGATAGGAAAAAAGTTACTGAGTAATAACAGCATCCATAAAAGCAATTCAGCAGTTTAAGGAATCTACTCTGAACTACCTTCACCCTTGGTGAGATTGTTGTCTCTACTGCCAGGGATCTCAGACTTCTGCACGTCAGGCAAATCCCCAGCCCACGTGTGACAAGATCAAGGTGTTATCCCTTAAATCACCATTTATATCATTAAAGAAATGAAAACAAAGTAAACATATATATACTAAATTGAAAGATAAATTATAGTGCATTCATACTCTAACTGCAGGCCATTAAAGTTCTTACGTATATACACAGAACACTGTATGAGTAGGGTGAAAAGAACGTGCTCAGGAGAATAGATGGCACGATATTTATTGCAATCATGGAAAAAACTTTAAATTCACACAATATTCTGGTAGTCTCCATTTGGCAAACGCATAGTTCAAATGATTATATCTCAACAATAAAATAGGTCTAATAATGAGGACTCCTCTACATTTCAGATCTTTATATCCATCATAGTAATTTGAATTCAATTCAATATACAAAGTTAACTGAATCAACAACCAATAAAAAAGATCACTAATAAATTATTAGCATAAATTTCTCAAAAAAAGAAAAAGACCTGTCTTTAAAAAAAGCTACCATTTAACTAGTTAAAAGAATGTGCAACTGGACTTGGTTCACTGTTATCCATTCAAGTGAACATTAAAACCACTTCAGGGAATTTAAAAACTGCACTGATGGTCAGCACACTCAGAACGGTTACAGATCATCTTCAAAGTTACTCCCTGAGCTACTCACTCTTTTCAGATCTACGTTACAGCAGATGGGAAAACGAGCTTCACGTCCTTCTTCTAAAGAAAAAAGTACTAAATACTAAGTCCTTCTAAAGTAAAAAGTACTTTAGTAAAGGCATTTTGTAAGTATATGGCAGAATCTTCCAAGCTACTGTCAAACCCCAACTATGCTGCTGTTGGAGACTTTTCGCAGGTTTTCACACTGTTCTATTCAAAGGCAAAGGGCGTCTCAAAAATGTAAGTGTAACCCAGAGGGGCACGCCTTTAATCCTAGCACTCCGGAGGTTGAGCAGGAGGATCTCTGTGAGTTCGAGGCCAGCCTGGTCTACAGAGTGAGTTCCAGGTCTGGCTGCACAGTTACTGAGAAACTCTCTCAAAAAACAACACAAAATACGTGAATGATTATAGCAACAAAGCAATATTGAAAAGCAGACTTTTACAGACAACTAGCAAACGCTGGGCCCTCACCACTTGCTGTATTAACCTAAGCCTAGGGTTCCTACCATGTAAAATGCGAATTAACGTCTACCTTTCGGGTCGATAATAGCAAACTGAAACACTGACCACAGATACTTGTCTACTGTAAAGGCTGATTAATGTATCTCCGCCAACTCGAGCCTGCGGAGGTTTCACTAGAAAACAGAAGAGCAGGGGAAAGACCAAGTCAGGTCAACTTCCACAGGCCCACGCGGTGCTTTTCACAGACAGCCCCACGGACGACGTGGACACCTGAGCTAGAAGACCATGCAACTTCAAGCCAGCGGGGCAAGGTCCGCGGCGGGGCAGGGAGGGCTTGTAACGCCCACCGGGGTCGGGTTCCAGAGGCCGCGCATCCCGCCCAGCCAAGCCTGGGCCGGACAGTCGCCATCAGGTCTCCAGGGCGAAGCGAAGGGAGGCCGCTGATGGAGAACGGAGCACGCGAGTTCCCTCACCTTCACTACCGCCGTCCCCCGGCTGCCCTGCCGCCCACTGTCTACTCCGGCTCCGGGTTTGTTTACAGCTAGGGCAGCCATCCTAGAAGGAGCGGCGCCACAGCAGCAGCAGCGCCTTTAACTGAGAGGCGGGGTTGAGCGACCTACCCAGAAGCCTCAGCGCGAGCCGCCGGGCACGCGTGCGCAGTACAGGCGTGGCGCAGCTCCGCCTCCTCCGGCCTGTCCTCTTCCCTCCAGTCATTGGCTGTACGGCTTGCGCGCGGACGCTTTGTTTTTCATGAAGGTGCCTGCGAAAAATGGAGGGAAGAGAGAAAATAAAAAGAACGGATAGGGCATGGATAAAATTTTAGGGTGAAAGTGCCGCTCCTGTAATGATTTTTTTTCTCCCAGAACTGAAACGAGTCAGACTGAAGGAATCAGCTAATCCCCGCCCCCGACTCTGCCAAATTTGAATAAAATAGACTACATATCCCAGCATGCCACTCGAGTATTCCCCCACCCCCACCCGTGGTTTTGGAAGCCCGTTTATTGTCAGCTAAAAGTGGCTCTTTGGAGTCAGCCTGTGTCATTCTGAGGGAAGGAATGGTCTTCGTAAAGAGATTTTCACTGGTGCCGAAACGGATTTAATGCAAAGAAAATTTAAGTTATTACGAGCAGAAAGAAGTTGGGCGTGCTTTTGACGCCGGGTCTTCCGGGACTTGTGCTTTCTAGTTTCCTTCCGACGCAAGGGTGAGCCACTGATCAGAAGTGCCTGTCAAGATGGAAGTGAATCCTCCGAAACAGGAGCACCTGCTGGCTCTAAAAGGTAAACTGTTACGAGCCTGAGTCTCTTTACTCTTTTTTTTTTCTCTCCCCCCCCCCCTTCAGTATTTGAAAGATTTCCTACGTAAGCCTTATCATTAAACACGAAAGGGCTCGTCTCTTGCTAGGTACTGAGAGACGCCTTCTAGATTGAAATGCAATCCTAAATTCCACTGTGGTCTGTGCTACCGCAGACACCAGATTTTATCCCCAAAAGCTCATGCCTCGACCCTGCTGGGGAGATCTCTGTGAACCAATGTAAATTTCAGCTGGCGTTTAAAGCAATTTTTATTACTCTTTGATCCGTTCATGTGACAGGACAAAGTTACCGGGCTTTCCCTTATCTGTAGGTAATATCGCGTGATAATGCCAAGGATTTATATCTAATACCTCTGTTGCCTGATGACTTCTATATGAATTTAAAGCAGTTATATTAGATGCTAAGTGTGATTTCACACAACTCTGACACAATTCTTTTTTGTTTGTTTGGGTTTTTGTTTGTTTGTTTTTCAAGACCAGATTTCTAAGTAGCTTTGGTGCCTGTCCTGGAACTAGCTTTAGACCAAGCTGGCCTTGAACTCACAGAGTGCTGGGATTAAAGGCGTGTGCCACTACTGCCTGGCAACTCTGACACTATTAACAGTCATATTAGTTGTTAAGTATAATTTCACACAATTTTGACACTACTAAAAACTCCAGTGATAGGTTATGTTTTAATAAATAAGACTTGCCTGACTACCAGAAGGGCAAAGCTAAGCCACTAGAGGTTAGGCAGTGGTAGCACACACCTTTACTCCTAGGATTTGGGAGACAGAGGCAAATAGATCTCTATGAGTTAAAGGCCAGCCTGGGCTACACAAGATCAGTGCACAAACAATCTCCAGGTGGTAGTGCCTCACATCTTTAATCCTAGTACTAGGGAGTCACACCCCTTTAATGCCAACACTAGAGGGAATAGAAAGGGGGAGGAGAGAGAGGCTTAGTCTGCACTCACCCAGCCTTGGTAGAGGTAAGACTTCTAGTGACTTGACTGCATTGCTTTTCTGGTTTTCGGTTTGAATCCCAATATCTATGTCTGGGTTTTTATTATTCGTGCTACAGATAGGGAATTTTATTTGTTATTATTTTTTATTTTTAGAAACACAAAATGCCTAGAAAACAATACTTAATCAGACTAACAGGACATCAACTTTATATTAAACCTCATTGATACTGTTTTGTCTGCATTGTGCTAGATAATAAAGAATTTCACGGGGTTTAGTTTTACTGATATTGACTGTTCAAGCATACCATTTAAACTGCCATTTAACTTTGTTCTCTTATGTGTTAAACGTTAGGATAATACCTTTTTACTCTTTGTGTCTTCAGCCTTCTCTCTTCTCTCACTCTCTCCATCACTTGTCTCTTTTTTGAGACAGGGTCACAGCTGTTGAAAGACCCCCAGTGCTGGGAGACTCTCCCTCAAGTCCCGGGATAACACAACCCCCACCCCCCCAGTAACTCCCGAGAGACCGTCCTTGCTGCAATCACACGAGGCTTTAAGGCTAAGATGAGACGGGAACCAGTGCACTGGGACCGAGACTCGTAACCCATGCAGGGGGAGAGTTCGACCCCGAGTGACCAGGAGAAGCAATTTTTTGGGGGTTTTTTGTTTTGTTTTGTTTTTTCTTTTTTTGGTTTTTTCGAGACAGGGTTTCTCTGTGGCTTTGGAGCCTGTCCTGGAACTAGCTCTGTAGACCAGGCTGGTCTTGAACTGGCAGAGATCCGCCTGCCTCTGCCTCCGGAGTGCTGGGATTAAAGGCATACGCCACCATCTCCAGGCTGGGAGAAGCGATTTTTAAGGGAAGAAACCACAGCCCAGTGGTCCGGAATTGGCACGGAGTGGGTCACAGAAAAATCCAAAAATACCAGTGAAGATCACAAGGGGGCAACTCCCTGCCTCTCAGGACCACTCCCAAGGTCATAATCAGCTAGTACCTAAAACACAGTACAAGGGGAAAACTGTTTCTAAAGATTATTCTCAAGATTACAATCTAACTTTATCTTCAGCTAGTTCCTGATTTTTGATTCTTCTCTTTCTGCTTGGATTTTTGGCTAGTTTGCTGTCTCTTGTGTGTATCACTGAATAAGTACAGACAACAATAAAAGAATTCTCAATACCCTACCTTACCATGAAAGATATAAAGAAGGGAGAAGAAAAAGATACTCATTAATTCTTCATCCTTAATCATGGCCCAAAAAAGCCAAGAAGTGATGATTATCAGTTACTTAAAGAATGTGGGGCATAGTTAGCCTGGCTGTGTAAGAGCCTGCATCCGGTTAGTTTTCTCATGTTTTGAGAGTAGAAGTGTGTGTGTGCGCGTGTGCGTGTGCGCTCGTGTGTGTGTGTGTGTGTGTGTGTGTGTGTGTGTGTGTGTGTAGAAGAGCCTCTATTATACTCAGCTTTGGACCCCTTACGAAGCTCAACTTGTAGATCAGATAGATCCTGGCCGGCTCCATTCTCGAGGCCTTCTTTGCTGGAACTTCCTGTCGCTGCTTTAATTTGGTACATCATGAGAACTTCTGTGTTGTGTTCTTCTTCCTTGGCATCGGTGAGGAAGCCATACATTGGCTTCGGGAGTCATAAACCTCATCTAAATGCTACTTAGATACCACCTTTATACCAAGAAGACTTTGTCATACCTCTATTTTCTATCTGGATTGACCTGCAAAATTAATCCATTTTCATGTTTTCGATGTTTATTATAGAGAAAGAGGGTAAATAGTCTACCTCTGTATTGGTAGGATTTATAAAATTTTAGAGTATAATCATATCATTTTTATCCTATATACATTTTTTTAAGCTACTAATTTTGAAATGGGCAGGATGTTGCATGTTTTTAATCCCAGCAGAGAGGGGAGCAGAAGCAAGTGGATCTTGGTCTATGTGGTAAGTTTCAGGATAGCCAGAGTTTCTTGAAACCCTTTCTCAAACAAACTAAAACAAAACAAAATTAAAAAAAAAAGTAGTAATTTCAGTTTTCTTAATTTTGAAGTCACGGTTTTCTTTTTTAAAAACAATGTTTTTTAGAAGACTTTATATGGATATGTTCCTACATGTTTGTCTGTACATGTATCTGTGTCTGTGCACCAGGTCTGTTCAGTGCCCACGGAGGCCAAAGGAGGGTGTCAAATACTCGAGCTGGAGTTATAGATGGGCATGTTCCTCTTATGGTTTGGGGACAATGATTATCAATATTTTAATGATAGTATTTCAAAATCCTTTATATCTACTTAGTTAAACGTATTAACTATCAGTATTTTCAGGCTATATATAATCTTGATTGGAATCTAATTCAGACACTTTAATGTTGTGAGAAGGGTTTTCAAGTATTGTGATCATATTCACATTTGCCACAGCACTTTGTTCACAAATACCATACGGGGAATGGATTTTGGTTTCTCCTCCCTTCCTGTCTGTATGCCGCCTGTCCCTGCCAAATCTTATTCTTTGCAATACTTCCACTTTAGGTCCTGTTTCTTCTGATTTGACCCGAAAGACAGTCTTATAAATAATAAATTGCATTCTAGCTCTGAAGAATTCGGCTAAGGAATTTCCTCTTCATTAAGAGTTAATGGATTACTGCAGAATGACCACGGAAGTGATACTGCATTATCGGCCATATGAAAAAGATCCCACACAGCTGGCAAAAATTGCAGAAAAGGCAATTCAGGACTTTCCAACCCACCCGCTATCAAGATTTATTCCTTGGTTTCCACAAGATGGGTCCAAACTGCCGCTCAAGCCTAAAAGATTACCACCAGTCATTTCTAGAGAGGCTGCTGAGAGTGTAAAAGAGTGCCTAGCCATTTCAGAACCTAGTGTTAAATCTCAGAGCTACGATTGCACAGTAGATCTTCTGGAGTTCCATCCTAGTGTGGAAACGCAGCACCTGCTCCAGTCACGCGCACTGCACGAGCAGACTAATTCTGGAACTTTAGGTAGCAATTCAGGAAACGAGAATCAGCACCAGAAAAGATCCTGGAGCATTTCACTTGCCAGCAAACACTGTCCAGAAAAGAGTTTTCCTTTGTCTAAGAAATTGCGAGATAGTTTAAAGACATTACATTTGCACTCCCTTCATAGAGCAAGATGGACATTAGAACACAATGTTTGTAACAAGCAGACTCTGGAAGACATTTGGACAAAACTCAATCACCTCATCCGGCACAATGAACTTCCCTCGTGTAATGCCACCATCCAGAGACAGTTAGGCCAGATATGGGTGTTCTGTGATATTATGTACTGTGAATATGTAGGAGGTCTTCTTAAAGAAAGATTATCTCTTATTGGAAAGATTAATTTATTTGTACGTAAATATGGTGTTATTTTTAGTATGTAATGAATTCTGGTTATCAGAAAAATATTCTGAATGAAATGAATATGGACTGACATTATAAAATGAATTAATTTTACTGTCACTGCAATTTTAGTGACTTTGAAAATTTGATGCTCCTTTATAATGTGAAGAAATAGTTGTCTGATATGTAGACAGTTTGTGTTCAATATATAAATAAATGTCACATGATTCCAAGGCTTGTCAATCAAGTCAGAAACATTCTAGATTCTGTTCATTGGTGTTCTTTTAAGTGAACTGTGATGAATTATTGTCTGTACTAAAATTAAAAGTAAGTGTTCTAATCTTTATCACCACTGGTTGATTTTAAATGAATGGACTGAATTTTAATGAATCCTTAAAGTCTCTTGCTTTGTTTTTTTTAACTCACCTAAGTATAATGCGGGGTATGTGTAAGATTAAGTCTTCACACAGTATGTCTGATTTATATTTTTCAGAATTTATTACAAGGTTTCCAATTAAGGATTAAAAGTTGGATAGTTTTGTTATTTTAAAGTATTTATAACAGAACTAAAAATGTAAGTTACAATGAGGCTATTAACAGTTTTTTAAATCCAAGAGCTAAAAAGAGCTTCTTTGTTTTCATATGCCGAAGATCTAAATTTTTCTGACTTACTCTGGATGAATTGCTTTCTACTTCTCTGAAAAACAATAAAAGTAAAAACTGAGAGATAGATTTTTTTTCCTTCAAATAGCATAGTGATCCAAAGGAGAAAAGTATTTCCCATCTACCTAGATGAGTCTTAAGAGGTTGTCAAGGCCTGAGAACTTAGACCCACTGTTATAATCTAGAAGGCTTTTTTTGTTTTTGTTTTTCGAGACAGGGTTTCTCTGTGACTTTGGAGCCTGTCCTGGAACTAGCTCTTGTAGACCAGGCTGGTCTTGAACTCACAGAGATCCGCCTGCCTTTGCCTCCCAAGTGCTGGGATTAAAGGCGTGTGCCACCATCGCCTGGCTCTAGAAGGCTTTTATTTTATTTTTAAGTTACATTTATTTATTGCTCATTTGCATGTTAGTGCACACGCCACAGTGCATATATATTGACGTCAGAGGACAGCTTGCAGTGATTGATTGGGTCTCTCTTTCTACCATGTAGCTCCTGGGACTTGAGCTGAGGTCATCAAGTCTGGTGTGCTTTTGCCCACCACTCACCCCTCTGGTCTAGGAATTGACCTTAGTGCCATATGTGGATCCCTGGGGCTAGGTGATCTGCCGTTAGCTGGTATCATAAAGGCCAAAGTCATGAACTAGTGAACTGGGCCAAGTGCAATTGCATATTCATTTTGCTTGGCCAGAATTATGAGACTAGTGAGATTCTGATTCGATATCTATACTGCATGCAAGTAATTACACTGTTTCCAAATTCCACTACTTAGTCACATGTAGAATATACTAGGGAAACAAAGATAAATATGGAAAGATAAATCAGTGAGAGCATTTGAAAAAATGCAGTCAGCACTCTAGGAAAGAGGCAGCCATATCATATTTTTTTTTCCTAATTAGCTACCTGCCTTTAAGAAGATGTTAAAAATAATTTAGCCCGGCAGGGGTGGCGCACGCCTTTAATCCCAGCAGAGGCAGAGGCAGGCGGATCTTTGAGTTCAAGGCTAGCCTGGTCTAGTTCCAGGACAGCAACCAAAAAAGCTACTGAGAAACCCTGCCTCAAAAAATAAAAAAAAATTAAAAAAAAAAGTTTAAGGAGTGGGCTATGTATGTAACTCTGCTTGCCCAGTGATGTAGTGCATAGAGCTGCAGTGCACACCTGTAGTCTCGTTCCGGGAGCTCTAAGGCTGGAGGGTGCAGAATGGGAGGGAGCCCATGGAGGCTTCATGAGATCCTCTCTAAATCACAGAACAATGAAGACGGGCTTTGAATTTTAGCTCTTAAAATTTAGAAGGCTACCTTTTGTACACCTCCCTCAGGGTACCTATTCATCTTCAGATTATAGTTAATGATTTTAATGGTTTTTGTTTCTATTTTCCTAGATAACAGTAAGATTGGGGGCTGGAGAGATTGCTCAAGGGTTAAGAGCACTTATAGACTGCCCTTGCATGGGAACCAGATTCCATTATAGTGGCTCACAGCCTTCCATAACTTCAGTTCCAAAGAACCTTATCACCTCTCCTAACCAGGCACCCACATGTACATGTACACACGTCCAGGCAAAACACTCATGTACATGAAAATAAATAAATGAGTAAATAAATAAATAAGTCTTTAAAAAAAAAAGTAAGAGTAAAGGCTGTAGTCACCAACTCCATGTCATGTCTTGAGCGGTTGGTTAACATTATTTGGAGGAGAGTCCTGCTTGATTTCAATGGGATATTTTTAATAAGACGGTTCATCTTTGTGACCCCAAGTTTACAAGTAAGAACTGTTTGGGGGATACTCTGAACAGTATGAATCCATCTGGTTCTAGTTTAGGTTCTGCCACTCTGTATTTTACTATATATTATCCGTGATATGCAAAGTTCCTCCAGCAGGCATTGTCTGCCTTGTTTACATGATGGAGATAATAATACTAATATACTTGTGGAGTATAGTGTTAGTACTAATAGTTAATATTATGATTGCATTATGTCAGCAAGGGATTGATGGATGCTGCTCAGTCGACTTGAACGTTAACCCTCAACAGTTTAAATTTTCTGTCTTTCCTAATTTACAGTGATGCGATTGACTAAGCCTACTTTGTTCACCAACATTCCCGTAACATGTGAAGAGAAAGACTTGCCTGGTATGTAAAGAAAGGTTGACGCTTGGTTTGCCCACATTATTTTGAAAGAGGTTTACCCTTGCCAATCCTATACTAACATTTGCCGAATTCCAAGTTGCCTGTATTTGTACCGTGTGAATGGTGGCCGTCTGAGAGATGGGCTCCTTTGTAACCTACAGCTTAAGATGATGTCATCTTCTGATAACAGGAGAGTTTTAGTTTAAGATACATTGATATCCTAACACTCTGAGAATGTTACCTGTGCGCTCAAATACGCATTAGCATTCTGTTCAGAAATATTGGTGTTTCTAAAGGGCATTTATGTTTTATGGCTAGCATTTTCCATTGTTTTTGAAGCATCTATTCTCTGTGAGATCAGATTTTTTTTGGTTGTTTAATTCTGTTTTATTTGAGGAACGGGGTCTCACTGCATATCCCAAAGTGTCTTGAATGCTTTGCTCCTTTGTCCCAACCTACCAAGTACTGTGATTACAGGCATATACCACGTGGCTAGATTTTTTTTAGATGAATTTTGTGATAATAAAGATTTAGAAATGGCATCGTGTATCGTAATGTTTGTTGAATTTCAGTGCTACAGTATTGAAAAGTATAAATATTATATCTCAGTTTTTTTCTTTTGAAAAAGAGATTCTTATAGCCCAAGCTGCCCTAGCACCATGAAGCTGAGACTGGGCTTAAATCTCAAAACCTCCTGCCTCCCACTTTTAAGTACTAGAATTTTGGCCTTGTGTGACTACACCCAGTTGTATCTGTTTTGAAGAAGATAAAAATTAAAATTGTAATACTATTTTTGTTCAGATTAAAAGGAAATCTGACACCCTCCCTCACCTACCTGCCCTTGGTGCTAGGGATCAAATCCAAGGCTTTATTGCTGCAGTTTAGAGAAACAAAGGCCTCTCAGCCCAAAGTCTGAATTGAGAGTCTGATTTAAGCAGGCCTGGAGAGAAACACTCTCACAGAGCAGCCTCACATGCATGTTGCAAGGAGCTTTGAAATGCAGAGAACACAGAAAAACTGCATCCTGTTTGGCGATGGCAAGGGAAAGTATAAAGCCAGCAAGCAGTTTTAACAGAAGCCAAAAACATGCAGTTCCAGCTGGAGCTTTTCAACCCTGAGTTTCTAGAACAGGGTTGGGGACTTTCCCATGGGACTTTTCACAATGGGTGTAGAACAGGGAAAAGCAGTTTCAGGTTAAATCAAAGATAGCTCCAGCTGAGACGAGATGGAGGAAAAGTTTGCCTGGTCACGTTGTGAATACTAGGCAAGTGCTGTCCCACCAAGCTGCCCACTGGTCCCCATTTCTTTACATAAGCGAAACTGGCATTAAAGGTAGATGTTAGAATTCTGTTTTTCTCTTGCTGCAGGTGATCTCTTTAACCAATTAATGAGAGACGATCCTTCAACTGTAAATGGTGCAGAGATTTTAATGTTGGGAGAAATGTTGACTTTACCCCAAAATTTTGGGTAAGAATAATCCATTTACATAAGATGTGCAGCAATACCCAAAAGCTGTCTGTCATGTTTGTATGCGGGGTAGGAAAGTGCCGATTGTGCAGTAAATGGTAAACACATACAAACTGCTCTTAATGATAGTGGTTCTAAAATGATGATAGCATTTTAACTTTGTTCTTTGTGTTGTAACTAAAGCCATGGGTCTTGTCTACCCAGCACCACCACAGCGCTGTCAACATACCCCAGCCCTAGGTCTTAACCTGCAGTGACTGTGCTCTACCCCAGCCCTAGGTCTTAACCTCCAGTGACTCTGTGCTCTACCACAGCCCTAGGTCTTAACCTCCAGTGACTCTGTGCTCTACCACAGCGCTGTCAACATACCCCAGCCCTAGGTCTTAAAAACTGGCAGCAACTGGTACATACCTTTAGTTGAATATACCAGCATTGCTAACTTTTTCAGAGTAGCTCTCTTACTGGGCTGCATTCCACTCACACCTGTCTCCCTATAGATATTATCAGATTTATTAGCTAATCCACTCTAAACTTTTTTTATTTCTTCTCTTATTCTATATTATCAATGAATTTAAAATTAAAAATATTCACAACTGAAAGAATTTGAGACAAAAAGGAATTTTTTTGAGTTTGATATGGGTTTTGTGTTTTTGTTTTTCCTAAGCTTATAAGGTGTGATCATAAACTAGTATTTTGGAGACATGGAAATGTATTGATATAAAACTATTAAAATTATATAGAGTAGGGGGCTGGGGAGGTGGCTCAGCCCTTAAGACCACAGACTGAGCAGGCGGTAGTGGCATACGCTTTTAGTCCCAGCACTCAGGAGGCAGAGGCAGCCAGATCTCTGTAAGTTTGAGGCCAGCCTGATTTACAGAGTGAGTTTCAGGGCTACACTGCGAAACCCTGTCTTGAAAAACCAAAAAGAAAGATAGAAAGAAAGAAAGAAAGAAAGAAAGAAAGAAAGAAAGAAAGAAAGAAAGAAAGAAAGAAAGGGAAAGGAAAGGAAAGGAAAGGAAAGGAAAGGAAAGGAAAGGAAAGGAAAGGAAAGGAAAGGAAAGGAAAGGAAAGGAAAAGAAAAGAAAAGAAAAGAAAAGAAAAGAAAAGAAAAGAAAAGAACACAGACTGTTCCTCCAGAGGACTTGGGTTCAATTCCCAACATCCATATTGCTGTTCACAACTGCCTGTAACTCTAATTCCAGGACATCTGTCTTTAATTAGGGTTCCTATTGCTGTTAAGAGACACCAAGGCAACTCATATAAAGGAAAACATTTAATAGGGATGGCTCACTTATAGTTCAGAGGTTCAGTCCATTATCACTATGGTGGAACATGTGGCATGCAGGTGTTGAAGTAGCTGAGAGTCCTACATCTTGTAGGCAACAAGAAGTCAATTGTGACGTGGGACAGTAGCCTGAGCATCAAAGCCCGTCCCCACAGTGACACACTTTCTCCAACACAGCCATACCCACTCTAACAAAGCCACACCTCCTAATAATATCACTCCCTATGAGACTATAGGGCCAACTACATTCAAACTATCACAACATCTGACTCTTCTGGTCCGCTCAGGCTTTGCATGCATGTGTGCACACATAGTTGCAAGGAAAACACCTGCACACATAGAAGTTAATACAAGTTTTTTCAAAAAAAAAAAAAACTTTACAGTGTTAAACCAGTAGTCATTCTATTAGGAAAATAATGGAAAAGTTCTCCAAGATGGATTAACTTGGAACATCTAGATTTAGAGCGTAAGTTATTTAAAAAATGAAAATGACATTTTCTAGTGTTTTCAGATATAAATCTTATGACAGGCCAGCTCTGTTTCTAGTGGCCATTATTTCCAGGATGTCCAGAAATGTATGTAGCGGTTGGCAGCTGTATTATAGCATGTGTCATTACATTCCCATTTTGAAGTGCCCAATGAAAATAACACTGAAGAAATATTTCCTTGAACCTTCAGTAAATTTTCTTCCACCTGAATTCTTACTTGAACAGAATGATTCTCTTAATGACTGAATGAATTTCTGGCTAAAATGCTGTTTCATTTCATAGGAATATATTTTTGGGAGAGACCTTTTCCAGTTATATCAGTGTTCATAATGACAGCAATCAAGTTGTAAAAGATATACTGGTGAAGGTAAGTGGCATTCTTATTTACAAAGCATTTTATTTAGGTATATTTTTATTTCTGTTGAGCCTTGGGAACTTCATTGAAAGGCATGATCAGTACTAGACTTTTAAATGTCATTGACAAACACTGATGCGTGCCAAATATTATGGAGGACCCAGAAACATTTTCCTTCTGCTCAGGATTTCTGTTGGCTTGGCTAAGAAAATGACTATTCAGTGGAATGATAGTTGCAGTGTTTGTGTGTGGTTAACTAACATAATAGTACTTGGAAGACTTAGGGGGAAATACACTAGAAGTCACTTCCTCATTGCAGGAAGGGACAGTAGAGGAGAGAAAGAGGTCAGATTAGAGGAAGAGTATAGGGCGCGGTGGGGGGGGGGGACAGAAACAGTGTATTCTTGTAGATGAAAACTAAATCTCACGTGCCATGTCAGGTGGTAAAGCTGTTTAGTGTAGCGTCTTGAAAACCAGGCTAAGATTTTAGCCAAAAAACAAAACAAAACTAATTAGAAGTTTCTCTCCCACCCTCCAGTTCCTGAATAAACACTCAGAGGCTTAATATTACTTATAAATGCTTGGCTTTTTACTAGCTTGCTCTTACATTTAAATTAGTCCATATTTCTTATCTATGCTTTGCCATGTGGTTCATGGCGTGTTTCCTCATTTTGTAACACGTCTTGCTTCCTCAGCAGCTGGCTGGTGTCTCCCAGATTCCACCCTTCTCCTGTATCTCTGCTTGGTTTTCCCACCTGGCTCTATCCTGCCTTATTGAAGTTTTATTTATCAACCAATGAGAGCAACACATATTCACAGCATACAGAAAGACCATCCACAGCACAAAACATAAAACCTTTTAGTGTCACTGGGCTTTTACTAGAAGTAGTCAGCTTCTTTAGGAAGGCTGCGGTGATCACTGTGGGGGTGCTCTGTAGAAAATGGAACAGTTAGACAACTCTTGGAGTGGTTGGGAAATCAAATGCTGGAGTGTCCAGTCTCTTAAGAGCTTGAACTGTATTCAAAAGAGAAAGGGCCTGGATAAAGGAAGTAAAAAGTCACTGTGTGCGTGAATGGGTAGAGAAAATGTGGCATATATACACAAGAGATCTGTTCTGCTGTAAAGAAAAGGAATTTCTGTCATTTGCAAGAAAGTGAATGGAACTAGGAATAATCGTGTTAAACAAAAGAGATGGAGAACACCAGACAGCATGTTTGCACTCTTCTGTGGAACTTTACCCGATAAGCCACAGCCACGTGGTAATACACATATTAATAGAAATGGGTTAATTTAAGATATAAGAATTAGCCAGGCCGGGTGATGGTGGTGCACACCTTTAATCCCAGCACTCGGGAGTCAGAGGCAGGTGGCTCTCTGTGAGTTCGAGACCAGCCTGGTCTACAGAGCTAGTTCCAGGACAGGCTCCAAAGCCACAGAGAAACCCTGTCTCGAAAAAAAATAAAATAAAATAAAAATTAAAAAATAAAAAAATAAAAAGAATTAGCCAGAAATATGCTTAAGCGATTGGCCAAACAGTATTGCAATTAATACAGATTTCTGTGTGATTATTTCTGGAGTCTGGGTGACCAGGAACAAATGAGCGGCCTCCCCCAACAGATCATCTGCTGCCAAGCTTGCATCTATAGTCTTTTGGGGTGTCCCTGTGATGCATTCACTGAGGAAGAGAAGACTAGAGTCTGGTTTCTTGATGGTCCAGCACACTGTGGAGGCACCACCCAGAAATGCACAGCTGGGACACCAGTGAAGGGAAGTCCTCACAGTGGCCAGAACTCTGGGCACATGGCCATACATTTTCTTTGTAAGGAGAAATGGCCACATGTGCAGTTGTTCACTGATTCATGTGCTCTAGCCAATGAATTGACGGCTGGTGAAAGAGCTGGATTGGAAAATTGGTGAGAAAGACTTCTGGGGGAAAGTATATAAATATGGATAGATCTCTCCGCGTGGCATAAGATGTGAAGATACATTTGTCCCAAGTAGCTGCTTATCGAAAGGTGACTTTATCTGAGGAAGAGTGCAGTAATCAAGATTCACCTTTAACTTGGGCCACACCTTCTGCTGGAAGTCTGTGTAAGGACATAGAAGAAGGATTTCTCTTTGCCTGCTTGCCCTCGCCTTGCCAGCAAGTCTATTCCTTCACTGGTATTAGAGCCTACTTCTTGTAGATTCCAGCATAACTGAAGCCGAGCTGAGACAGCCAGCCTTGTGAACTGAGCAACTACTGGGTTCTTTTTTTTTTTAATATTTATTTATTTATTATGTATACAATATTCTGTCTGTGTGTATGCCTGACGGCCAGAAGAGGGCACCAGACCCCATTACAGATGGTTGTGAGCCACCATGTGGTTGCTGGGAATTGAACTCAGGACCTTTGGAAGAGCAGGCAATGCTCTTAACCACTGAGCCATCTCTCCAGCCCCAACTACTGGGTTCTTGCTGTGAACTGCTGTTCTGCATTCACAGCCAGCCGTCGTTAGATTAGCTGCACTGCGGCCTCTAAGTCAGTGCTTCTCAAGCTGTGGGTGGTGACCCCTTTGGGGGTCAAACAACCCTTTTACAAGGATAGCCTAAGACCATCTGAAAGCACAGATATTTTACATTTTGATTTAAAACAGTAGCAAAATTACAGTTATGAAGTAGCCACAAAAATTTTATGGTTGGGGTCACCACAATGAGGGACTGTATTATAGGATTGCAGTATTAGGAAAGTTGAGAATCACTGCTGTAAGTCATTCTAATAAATCCCCTTTGTGTGTGGGTGTGTGTGTGGAGAGAGAGAGAGAGAGAGAGAGAGAGAGAGAGAGAGAGAGAGAGAGATTCATTCTGTAAACTCTGTTACTCTAGAGAACCCTAACTAATACAGCCAGGCACTGTGACGTAGAAGTAAACAAAACAAGAGGTTACTACTCTATAGACATTTCTAGTATGGAAAACAGAACAAAAAACCACAAATAAAGTAATTTTAGATTAAAATGCATGTTACAAAGGAAATGAAAGCCTATAGTCAATAACTGACATAAAAGGGAGCTGCTATCTAAGAGTTAAAATGACAGACATTCTAAGGTGGTAAAGAGGACATTGGCTGGAGAGTAGCCAGGTAGGAGACAATGCTGCATTAGAGACTTTCTTTTTGTTTGTTTGGTTTCTGTCTTTTGAGACAGTGTTTCTTTATGTAGCCTTGGCTGGCCTGGAATTCACTCCGTAGAACCGGCTGGTCTTTAATTCAGAAATCTGCCCCCACCACTCTCCCCGGTCATCTTCCCAGATAACCATCCAGCTGTCCTCATAGCCTTTCCACCCCTGCGCATCCTTACCCTGGAGATGTCTGAGCAACCTCATGTGGATACTTCTTACCTTTTCTTTCAAGGCGGATCTTCAGACAAGTTCTCAGCGTTTAAACCTTTCAGCCTCCAATGCTGCCGTGGCTGAGCTTAAACCCGATTGTTGTATTGATGATGTCATACACCATGAAGTCAAGGAAATTGGAACACACATGTAAGGATTAAGTTTACTACTTCTCAAAAGCATTTACTCTGTCCTATCTTGACAATCAAATAGAGAACCAAAGAAGACAAGGTATGACTTTTGCATTCCTGACCTGTGAATGTATTTGAAACTGAATACTGTTTTTCAGTCTGAAAACAAGTGAACATTTGGACCCTCTGAGATTATTTAGGCTTCACAAGCTCCAGTGGCACCCCTATGCCAGTCACTTCACAGAAGCCGATTATGTCTTCAAAGTATTTCTTCCTCTTCTCTCTGCTCCATCATCCCTTTCCTTCTCTTCATTGTGTCTGTTAAAACATATAATACTACCAACACTAAATATAAATTTGCACCTCTATAATTTGATCAGATGAATTCCACAGCTCTATTGAACGTACAGGAACTTTGGATTAAAGCTTCCTAGAAGCCAAATTTCTGAAACCACCATTTATCAATCACTTTGCTTTTGAAAGATTTCCCATTGGCTTTTGGAAATTCTGACTTTACGTATGCTTTCAAAGCTGCCTATACCCTAATCCACCTCCTGTGTCAGTCCTCCTTCTCCTTCTGCTCTGCGGTCATGTGGGTGTCCTTTAACTCCACACTCACCCTGTGGTGTGACGTGTGTTTGCCTGTGGCATATTGTATAACTTCTCATATCTCAGGAGAAACATTACTTCTTCAAAGAAGCTGTGCTCACCTTTGTATATAGCTTCGGCTTCCACAACCTGTTGGGTTTTTTTTTTTTTTTTAATCTTTTGTCTTTACGGTTACTATGGGGTTAAAACATGAAATCTTTGTAGTGTATATATCCCAGGGAAGTAGCAGAGAACAGCGGTTCCTAGCCACTGCAGCTGAGATTCCTGGATCAGTTGTGTACATTCACCGTTCTATAGGAAAAGAGCTAAACAGCTGCTTTAGAAGACACAGAACTCAAGGCTAGTCTCAAAACCCGAGGCCACTGTAGTATTTCTCTCCACGCCTAGTCCCCAAATCTATAGGTGCTCTCGTGTTTCTGCTGTGAACACTTTCAGGGCAAGTGTTATGGAGGGTTTGAGTTTGGTTTGGTTTGGTTTTTATTGCTGGTTTGGGGGATGTTTTGCTGTTGTTGTTGTTGTTGTTTTGTTGTTATTTGTGTGTGTGTGTGCACGCACATGGGTTTTTGTTTGCTTATGTGTTTATTTTCTTGCTTAGGGGTGTTATGTTTTGTTGAGATGGGGTTATCAGTATTTAGTCAAATTGCTCTTAAACTTGATATGTACTAAGCTGCCCTCCAGCTTATGATCCTCCTGCCTCAGCTTCCCCTACTAGTATTAGAGGCATATGACACCATCTCCAGCTGTGGTATTATGTTTTGATCAACTTGCTTTCTAGCGCCTGTCACCAGTACAGGGTACCAGTATAAAGGAGAAATTAAATTACCCAATGTTACCAAGCTGTGTAGAGCTATAAAAGATTATTTCCCAGTCATACTATATACATATAAATATCTCTATGCATATAATATATTTATTTAGACCAAGTTGCGTAAAGCTACTAAAAGATTAATGTGTTTTTCAGCCATTTGATATACATATAAGTATATACATGCATATATAAATATATAGTAATATATAAATAATGTATTACACAAGCTTTTATCCTTTTCCATTTACTGTAAATATTTTTCTATATCAGTCAATATCCTTGAAAACATGATTTTCTGAATGACTGCCTCTTACGTGTTTAATCGGTGTGGTTTGTTTACTCCAGTGTCACAGTATGTTTTCAGTTTTTTGCTACTTTAAACAACAAAATAATGTGTAGTTATATTGCCTATCAAGTCTTGAAGTAGGTGTTCTGTGTGAATACATCAACATTCTTAAGGCTTTAAACCAAAAGATTGTTTCTAAATTTCTTTCACCATCTGGCAATATAAAGAAATTATGTTTCTCTAACCCTCACCAACCCAGGGAATTCTTGCCAAACCTTGTAAGACTGGAAATGTCGTCTCATTATTTTAGCTTCTGGGCTGTGTGTGAGTGACCATTTCACATTGTGTTGACTATAGGATTGTAACACATCTATGTATTTTCATAATCTGGCTATGCATTCTTTTCCTCACATTTTGAGTGACATATTTGTCTTTGTGGATTGAGTTAGAAGAACTCTTTATAAACTAACAATTTAACCATCTTGTCATGTTATTAGAAATATTTTATATTAACTTTTTAATTGTTTTAATAGATTTTGTTTTGTTGAAACTCACTATGTATTCATGGCTGGCCTCCACCTCTGCCTCCCTAGTGCTGGGATTAAAGGCGTGCTCCACTCCAGCTAGCTTTCCTAGTGTTTTGATTAAAATTTGTACTCGGAGGTATCCTGTAATTCTACTCTGGATTTTCTTTAAGATACATATTTTTCTAGTGCAAATGAACTCTTTTTCCCTTCAGTCACTTGCTTATTCTGGACATTATTTTTGGACATATTCTACTTCCAAAGGAAGAATTTGAAGTTCCTATTCCAAAAGGGCTAGGTATCTCTTTTATACTTTTTTTATTTTAATTTATGCGTCTGTGGGTGAGACTGTGTAAATATAGTTAGTATATCAGGTGTGTGCAGGAGCCAGTGGAGGCCAGAAGAAGGTGTAGATCCCCTGGAAGTGGAGTTTAGCAGGCTGTTCTGAGCAGCCCTGTGAGTGGTGAGTCAAACCCATGTCCTCTGCCAGCACAGGAGGCCCCTTTAAGCCCTCAGTCATCTCCAGCCCCCAGATCTCATTTTCTCGACAGTATTTTCTTGTTCATGTGTCTATATCCATATATGTTTTTTCCCTGCTGTAATCTCATTAGATTCAGTTTCATATTGTCGACATAATCTTTTTTACATTTATAAGTAGAATTGAAGTATTTTAAATTTATTAAGAAGTGAGAGATGGAAGCTGAGCAGTGGCGCACACCTTTAAATCCTAGCACTTAGGAGGCAGAAGCAGGTGGATCTCTGTGGATTTGAGGCCAGCCTGGTCTACAAAGAGAGTTCGAAGATACTCAAGGCTACACAGAGAAACCTTGTCTTGAAAAACAAAAAAAAAAATAAGAAGGAAAATGATTTTAGACTATTAAGACGTCTTTCTGTTTCAGCTTGGTGTGTGCTGTGAGTTATACAACTCAGGGCGGAGAAAAAATGTACTTCAGAAAATTCTTCAAATTTCAGGTATTGAATATGGCAGAGATAAAGTTGTTTTCAAATGCCTTTTGTTTTTCTGGGAGTGTGATTATTCCCCCTCTGGGGAACAAGTTTTAATTAAATAGCTCCTTTCTTAGTTCATTTATAAACTGGTTCAAAAGTCAGACTAAGTTGAAATGTAAATTATCATCACCAGTGTAATGTTTTTATAATAAAATGAGCCATTTTGTTTCAAAGTAAAACCTCATTTTATTGATGAAACAAAACACAAAAATATAAAGAGATAAAATGAATATAAAGCCTAAATAAGATGATTGAAAATAGCATTAAATGTCCAAAGAATTATTTAAATGAAAAATTATTGATTCTTTTACAGGAATATTGCATATACAATAAAAAATTAGACATGGCTTTGGGTCACTAAAGCCTGTATTTTAAAATAAGCACTGTTGAGTCTGAGTTTCCTGACTGTGTTCTTTGTTTTGACCAGGTCCTCAAACCATTGGATGTGAAAACCAAATTTTACAATGCAGAGGTAAGTGTTGGGCACTTAATAAGACTTCAGATTAAACATTGAAATGGTGACTGAAAATCAGAGGCGCTGCCTATCCTGTCAGGTTTAGTAAACTGCTGGTATGAGGGAGCTAATCCAGTGGGAAGTGAATTGCCTTAAAGTGTCCCTTGTTCTGCTGGGTTCAACCTACATACAACCAGCGCGTCCTGACTTCCGCTCTCGTGGTTTTCTGGGACAGTCACCCCTTTTGTTAAACAACTGCCCTCAATCTTCCATAATGGTGGTGGTATTGCTTTCAAATACCAGCAATCTGCCGAGTATTTGCAGTGACTTTGGATGTTCTACGACTCAAGGGGCAGGCATAGGCTCACTGTCCACTGAAGAGAAGTGCAGCAAGACTCCCTGGGCACCAAGAAGAGCAGGGCGGCAAAGTGGCTTGAAAGCCACTGGGAGAGCCTCGTTGGGCAGAACTGAGAAAGACATAACTTGAAGAGCAGGAGGTGATTTGTTCTTTAGCACAGAGGAAAATTAAGTAGGGCTGGCCCCAATAGAAAGGATTTTGTTGTTTAGATTTTTGCCAAAAAATTCTTTATTTCCTCCAGAGCTGTAGAAAATGAGATGTCAGCTAGGAGTGGTGGCACTTGCCCCTAACCACTTGACTGGGATGCTGAAGCAGGTAGATAGGGAATTAGGCCAACTGTGCTACACAGTGAGCTACAGGTCATCCTGAGACATATAGAGACCCTGGCGTGAAAAAAAGAGGAATCTTCTTATGCAAATTCCTTTTACCCCTCAAAATCTCTATGATAAATTGAGAATTACTCCAGCGGTATTTTGTCGTAAAGATTACTTCTTTTACTTACACCAGGTGGTGATGAGGAATTTGCAATCCTGTCATGCTGTTGCTCAGAATAAAGGGTGTGTTATAGCTATAATTGTTTAGTTGTCACAGTAAAGGAACCTAATGTGTAAATACCTATTAGAGGAAAGGGAAAAATGCATGTAATTAACAAAAAGATATAGAGCGGTACATAAAATAACAACAGGATAAGAAGTGGGAGTGTCTAAAACAGTGCGAAAACAAAGCAGAAACAGTGGAATAAAGCTCTGTGGTCTCAAAGTTTCTCAAAATTACAAGTTGGACAAGCAAATACTGTTCAGCCAATAGCATGAATCAAATTGTCTATTTTAAGTAGTTAGTAAACCACATCATTGTGAATGGATGATATGAAATACTTTCCTACGGTCCTTGTACCATGTATTTGTCAAACATGTTTTGATACTGTTTCTAATCATGCTTGACATGAATCACCTAAATAAAAACTGGTTTCGTGAAAAATTTTGCTGTGGTTTTCTAAACTAGGAAAGTCTTGCAGGCAGATACAGAAATCAGTAACTGAGAGTCAGACACTTGGTCACCTGCTGAGTTCAAAGCCTTGTGTCAGGTGTGGAAGCAAAATAATATAAGCAGGTATCTTCCCTAGCTTCAAGAAACTTACTCTGGTGGAGGAGACTGCATAACATAATATAACTGCAATACATGTGACTCCTGGTATCCCAAACACTGACAGGAACTCAGGAACATAGCAGTGACAAATTATCACCAGCTATACCTTTGACGAAAGAGATGTCATTTGACATTGGACTTACCAAGCCTGCTTTTAAATATGTATTTACATAATGTACAATAGACTGAAATCTAATAAGAATAAGAAGAAAATAAGCTGAATTGTCTGGGATGATCTATCCCAACTTTTTCTGAAGTATAACCTATGACAACTTTATGGTAACTTTAATCACCCAAGATCCTCCTCTAGGAAAAGATTCCAGCATAGGTAAATTCAAGACAAGCTTTATAATGCTCTGTTCTCAATGTGGGATGGCGTATACAGCCACCTGAGCTGTGGAGAACGGCAGTGCAGGTAAAGAATGCACACCAGGAGAATGCAGAACAGTTAAACAGTGTACATCAGGAGAATGCAGTACAGGTAAACAATGTATACAACAGGAGAATGCAGTACAGGTAAACAATACACACCAAGAGAATGCAGTACAGGTAAAGAATGCACACCAGGAGAATGCAATACAGTTAAACAGTATATACAACGGGAGAGTGCAGTACAGGTAAACATTGTGTACAACGGGAGAATGCAGTACAGGTAAACAATGTATACAACAGGAGAATGCAATACAGGTAAACATTGTACATCAGGAGAATGCAGTACAGGTACACATTGTACATCAGGAGGATGCCGTACAGGTACACATTGTGTACAACAGGAGAATGCAGTACAGGTAAACATTGTGTACAACAAGAGAATGCAGTACAGGTAAACAATGTGTACATCAGGAGAATGCAGTACAGGTAAACATTGTGTACAACAGGAGAACTCAGTACAGGTAAACAATGTGTACAAGCAGGTTAGTGAGCAAACTCTGCCCTCAATATGTCTTTCCCTATTTGTTCTTGTTTAAATATTCAGCCATAATGTTCTTCTCTGTCCCATTGTCATTTAACCATAGCAATTTCACCTTTTTAGAAAAGTAGTTTGTCGTATTTCTGTATGTTGCTTCCTGTTTACTTTCTTGTTTACTAATGCTGTCTTTAGTAAGTAAAAAAAATGCAGAGATGCATTTTATTTTAAAGTTATTCTTTTTCTTTAACATTTAACTCTGATTTTTCTAATTTTTCTTTTTTATTTTTCCATTAGAGTGACCTCAGTTCTGTGGTAATTTCATTTTTTATTATAAATTTATATGCTTTTTCTCATCCCTTTTTGACTTTGCCTAATTAATCTCTCTAAAAAAACATAGTGGAAAAACAGTTAGTTGTGAATACTAGATCTGTGGCTTCTGAAAGAAAATACACAATTTAAGCATGCTTTTTAAATTGTGAGATTAAAGATTAAATTGTCACACTGAAGCAGCTCCATTCTAATTTCTAGTTTCTTTGGGTGTTTTTTAGAGGGGACATACCATCTCGGTATCTTTTATTCTTGGATTTTCAATGTTTTGCTGTGAAATATCCAATTACCTTTCATTCCTCACATAGAATGTACAATTGAAATTCATTTTGAGATGCACAGTGGTTTTATATCTGGGTCAGGTAAGGCTGGCCTTTGATAAAAAGCAGGCAAAAGAAAAGCAAATTTCCCATACTGGCTGGATTCATGTTTCAGCTCTCCCTACAGTACGTAGCATTTGCATATGCTGTCCATGGGTAGGCGCTGCCCTGGCAGCCTGAGTACTCGATCCTGGTCCTCGTTTTTCAGATGTCCAATGACTTCGTACTAACTGTTCACACTAACTTGATTTTCCATTATGCTGCTTCCCTTCATTTCTCTAAGCTGTGCATTACTTTATACAGAGAATTGCATTTTAATAATTGAAATGTGGGCCTTGGGTTGTTTGAAGAGCAATGGATTTATGGGATATATTCACTTATTTTTTTTTTTTTTAAGGAAAAGTACTGAGCTGGGTATGGTAGCACATGCCTTTGATCCCAGCACTCAGGAAGCAGAGGCAGATGGGTCTCTGTGAGTTCAAGGCCATCCTGGTCTACAAAGTGAGTTCCAGGACAGCCATGGATTTATACAGAGAAACCCTGTCTCAAAAAACCAAAGGGGTGGGGGGAGAAAAAAGAAAAAAGTAATCAAATTATGAGTTTAAATGGCACATTGCTTTAGCCGGGTGTGGTGCACACCTGTCTTGTCTGCATAGTTCCAGGACAGGCAGAGCTAATAGAGATGTTCTGTCTCAAAGGGGGGGGGGGACATTATTTTAAAAACATTCCTTGTACTAATGTTTTGACGTGAGCACATGTCTAAAAGGCTAGAGAATCTGCTAAGGCACATTAAATTATAACTTCATTATATTTTACATGATTGTCATTTTCTGACTTTAGCATTTTAAAAGCTCATAATTCCCCAATTTCCATAGTTCTATAACTGAAACTTCTTTGGGAGGGGGAGTAATTTTTGAATTACTTTAGCATAACATTTTTTATTCTTCAGTCACTCAAAACAGACCCAGAACCAAGAGGCATGAAATTAAGAATGTTAAGCAGAAGTAACTAGGGAATTCAATGTTTTTGTAAACTGAATATTGAAGTTATGCACTAACTGAACTTAATGATGGCATTTTGAAATTGTCAAAGTCTATAGACTATTTCAGTGTGGCTAGTTTAAAAGCTGAAGTATCATTAGCCCACTCCCCATATTATGATTTCACCTTAAATATCTGTATAAAATGAACCAAGAAGTGACTAAGACTACTTGTGAATTTCTTTACTTTAAAAAAATCTACGCCCTAAAGGGTATAAAAATAGATTATTCATCGCTGGTGTCACTATCTCACATGAAGTAATCACATGCTAGTTACGTTGTGCTGGAATATTTGAATGAAGACCTGGTTTTCTGCCCTTAGCACTGAGTGTGCCCATCACACTGAAGTCCCTTCTAACATTTGAACATCTTATCAGATTGGGATTTTTGTTGTTGTTACTGAAGTATGAGTTAAACGCATGCTTCTAGATTCTATAAAACATATAAACTATAAGCCGGTTATCCCACATCCATTGTTTGGCAGGGTACTGTTGACTAACACCTCACTTTGCTCCTGTTTATTATGTTAGGATGAAGATTTCTTTTCTTGCATTAATTGTGACACTTTTGATTTGCAGGCATGAACTAATCACATTTGTGGTTAATATTTTTTCATATAAGTAAGATATTTTCATTGTGCCAAATACTTTAAATATCATGACATTTTGGTGGATTTGTTTCTCCATGTCCCTAGACTGATGAAGTCTTTCTCGAAGCTCAAATTCAGAACATTACAACCTCACCCATGTTTATGGAGAAAGTTTCACTGGAGCCGTCAATAATGTACAATGTAACAGAATTAAATTCGGTGGCCCAAGCCGGGGAATGGTAAATATGAAATGTTTGCTATTATTTGGAAAGATGCAAGCTTTTCTGATGTCCCCCAGTCTAGTAGATTTTGATTTATTTTAAAATAATTGGGGGACATAATTTTCCCCCCAATTATGAGGTTAGATTCATCATAACCTCAGTGAGAAAGTAGAAGTCCCACAGGTTGTCCTCTGCAGCCAGTTTCTCCTTTGCTTTCTGTTTTCTTACGTGCCTTTTTGTGTGTTTTAGAGCCAGGCTGTCTCCATGTTGCCAGGCTAAGCTCAAGCTAGCCTTCTGCAACAGCTTCCCAAAGAGCATCGTACTCCATTGCACCCAGCTCTCCCATCTTGTATTGATGTAGCACTTGTTATGATTGGTGGGCCAGTGTTGATTCTTAATACAAGCAAAAGCCCACAGTTGAAGCCCACGTATGTGACGTACACATACACACTGTAACACTGGACAAGTGCATAACGGTGTGTCTGCCATTGCTAATGAGGTCTCCGTACACCTACTTGTGTCTCCCTCTACATAAACAGCCTCGCCTTTGCCCATCTTGTGTTGCGCTGTTGAAAGTACTTGTTCTCGTTCTCTCTCTCTCTCTCCCCCTCTCTTTTCCCAATACAAGTTTCTTTGCATAAATGCATGTTCTCTCTGTCTCTGTGTGTGTGTGTCTGTCTGTCTGTCTTTCTTTTTTTTTAACATTTATTTATTATGTATACAATATTCTGTCTGTGTGTATGTCTGCAGGCCAGAAGAGGGCACCAGACCTCATTACAGATGGTTGTGAGCCACCATGTGGTTGCTGGGAATTGAACTCAGGACCTTGGAAGAGCAGGCAATGCTCTTAACCACTGAGCCATCTCTCCAGCCCTGTCTTTCTCTCTTTTCCCAATACAAGTTTCTTTGCATAAGTGCATGTTGTCTCTGTCTCTCTGTCTCTCTCTCTGTCTCTCTGTCTCTCTCTCTCTCTCTCTGTGTGTGTGTGTGTGTGTGTGTGTGTGTGTGTGTGTGTCTCTGTGTGTGTGTCTCTCTTTCCCTTCCCATAGAGTTTTCTTCACATAGCTCTATAGCCTGGTCTTGAACTCAGAGATCCACCTGCCTCTTCCTCTCGAGTGCTGGGATTAAAGGTATGCACCACCTCCCAACTGCACTTGTTCCTTAACCTTCACATTTCACCCAGATAAATCTGAAACTATCATTATTATTCTGCCAGTGATAAAACTGAAACATGGGAAGGATGGTGGAGAAGAAATTAGGAAATGAAGATAGGGTGAGTGAGTTTGGAAAAGAAATTATCGGCATATAAGAAGACATGCACGTCGGAGTAGATGGCTTGAACTAGTGTGTGGAAAGTGTCCATGTCTTTCTATAGCTATTTCAGAAGAGAAGGAACAAATAAATGTATTATTAATGTAGATGAGGAGGTAGCAGCTGGGGAGCATGCCTGACTTTTCCAGTGAATATGATTCCTAGTAATTCCTAGCAGTAAACAGCTCGTGTGGTGGTTTAGGATATAGGAAGGTTAGCAGCCTCCTTTACTAGCCCTGAGAAAACAGCTTCCCATCCTTCATTCATTTTGAAAGCAATTACTTAGATTAGAATGTTGTATCTCGAGGGTGGTAGTGTAGCTAAATGGTTTAGCACTTGCCTAGCATGTACAACACCCAGGGTTCTCTCCCCGATGCCACACAGAGACAGAATAGCATATATTGCTCTGTTTCTAAGCTAGTTTCTCTCTGTCCCCCCATCTTTTTGTGGGAGGGGTCGTCCTGGGGACTGACCCAGTGCCTCACACATGCTATATGAGATATATGCTACATCAGATAGCCCCAAGCCTCTTTTTTACTTTTTTATTTTGAGACAGTCTTACAAATTGCCCAAGATGGCCTTTAACTCACTGTCTCATCAGGAAGATATTCCTTTTCATTTGGATTAAAGTCTCTGGCTGCTCCTAGATCTCCGTGCAGTAAATCATCCAATTCGTATCCTAAAGAATTAAGCACATGAGCCAGGCATGGTGGTGCACACCTTTAGCACTTGGGAGGCGCATCCCTGTGAGTAGGAAATCAGCCTGGTGTACAGAGTGAGTTCCATGACAGCCAGGGCTACACAGAGAAACCCTGTCTCAAAGAACCAAGAAGAGAAAAAGAATTAACCTTGTGAGATTTCCTTCAGAAAGATGCTAGCAGACTTCTTTCTGTCTATTTCTACACCTGCCAGTGTATCTACATTTGGATCCAGAGGATATTTGCAGCCAATGGATACACGCCAGTACTTATACTGCCTAAAGCCCAAGAAGGAGTTTGCAGAAAAAGCTGGCATCATTAAAGGTGTAACGGTCATTGGAAAATTGGACATAGTGTGGAAAACAAACCTAGGTGAAAGGGGACGGTTACAGACCAGCCAGCTTCAAAGAATGGTGAGTCTAGCAAACACTTCAGTGTGGGGTTGGGTGCACAGGGGACACGTAGGTATCACCGCTTAACACTAAAAAGCAGGGCACCATGAAGTCAGATTTCTAGAAAATACTAATAGTTGTTTTGATCGCTTGGTAGAAACCTAGTGTTGAGATTCATGGAAATGTTCAGTCAGATGTTGGTTTCTCTTTAGCGTGTGTGTGTGTTTTGTTAAACTTTACCAACCAGGACTTAAGATAGCTGCTTACCAGCTGTTCTTGTCTTTCCTAAGTCCTGCTCACTGTTCATCTGACTCCCATTACATTGAGGTGCTCTGGGCAGTGTCCTGAATTTTATAGCGCTTGCCTGCTATTTAGCCTTTGTTGTGATTGTTTTGAGACAGGGTATCACTGTGTAGCCCTGGCTGGTCTGGAACTCAGCAAACCTTTGAGATCAGATCCCCTGAGTCCTAACACATTCCTTATCTAGAGGCAAGATTCATCTTTATTTTACTGAGTCCCGGAGTAATTATATCACAAACAGTCCGGGTTTGCAGGGTTGTTCCACCCAAGCTCACAGTAAAAGAGGTGAGCGTGGGAGACCTGAGCAGGGCTGCAGAATTTCACAGAGCATCAACTGCGAGATCTGAGCCTGCTGAGGGAAGGTGCTGGTATAGTACCTTTGTTAGCATCGGAAGGTTTCTTTAATAGGTGTAGTTTAACTGTGTTACTTTCTTTTCATAGGCTCCAGGTTATGGAGATGTTAGGCTATCTTTAGAGGCCATCCCAGATACCGTGAACCTAGAAGAACCTTTCCATATTACCTGCAAAATCACAAACTGCAGGTAATGCCAGTGTGTGGGGATGGGCCCCCTTTCTCCTCACCTAAAAGTACTTGCTAATCTTTTAACTATTTCCCTACCCTTTTTTAGTTTTTGAGACAGTCTCTCTGTATAACCCTAGCTATCCTGGAACTTACTCTGTAGACCAGGCTAGCCTCAGACTCAGAGATCTGCCTGCTTCTGCCTACCCAATGCTGGGATTAAAGATGTGCACCTCTGTGCCCTTTAAATATCCTGTCACTTCCTATATTGAATACCACTGGTAATAATGTTTATAAATATTTGAAGTCCTAGTGTTTACTTCCTGTGTTCTTATTTCGTTCATTAATGGTAATATGTGGTGGGTATTAATTACTGACGCTATGGAAGAGAGCTAGAGAAGGCCACATTTATACTTCCTTCAGATTTCATGGTGCTGAAGGATGAGCTGCAGGCTCTTATGCGATGGCATAGATGTAGAATAGTCAGCTCATTTCTCTGATGCTTAAACTTGAGCCATATCGTTAATATGAACAAGAAAAAATGTAGGTCAAAACTTAACATAAGAGGTACCTATAGTTGGGAAAAATGATTCTGATTTTTGTCTATTGCCTATTTTCTTTGGTAGTGTTTTCTAAGACAGTCTTGTTATATAACCCAGATTGGCTTTGAACTTATAATAATCTTTTTGCTTTCTGAGTGATGAGAATACAGGCTAAAGTTTTTTGTTTGTTTTTGAGACAGGGTCTCACTGTGTAGCCTTGGCTTGCCTAGAACTGCTATATGGACCAGGCTGATGTCAAATTCATAGAGATCCACCAGCCTTTGTCTCCTGGAGTGATGGGATTAAAGGCATTAAAACCACACCCAGCCATTAAGCAGTTTTGCAAGTAAACAGAAGAAGCAAATAATAGACAGTTTAGGGCTGGAGAGATGGCTCAGAGGTTAAGAGCATTGCCTGCTCTTCCAAAAGTCCCGAGTTCAATTCCCAGCAACCATGTGGTGGTTCACAACCATCTGTAATGAGGTCTGGTGCCCTCTTCTGGCCTTCAGGCATAACGCAGAAAGAATATTGTATACGCAATAAATAAATAAATATTTAAAAAAAAATAGACAGTTTACTCGGGAGGCAGAGGCAGGCTGATCTTTGTGAGTTCGAGACCAGTCTGGTCTATAAGAGCTAGTTCCAGGACAGGCTCCAAAACCACAGAGAAACTCTGTCTCGAAAAACCAAAAAAATAGATAAATAATAATAATAATAATAATAATGATAATAATAGACAATTTAAAGCATAAAGGACTTATATCCAGCAAAGTCATCTTGCTAGTACTCACATGATCTGTTTGGGTACTGCAATAGTATTGCAATGTTGAGTCACCCTTTACTATAGCTGTAGAACCACTTTACTTTCATACTTCCCCATCTCTTAGGTCTAAGGAACTAGGAAATGCCCTTCAAAGTTAGAGAAGCGCCTGATCACACTCTATGTCTATGAAGCTACTATATACATACTACTACTACTTTGTTGTTGTTGTTGTTTTGAGGATGACCTTGAACTTCTGCCTCTAGCTGGCTGCTCGTCACAGCCGCACTGGAGAAACTGAGGGAAGAGACCAAAAGTTCAAGGTCATCTTCAGCTACAAAGAGAGTGTCAAGGCAGTCAAGAGGACATGAGGCCTTCTCTCCAGACTCTGAGGAGCAAGAAGGCTCCCTGGGCTGGGGCATTTGCTGCCAGGTGTGTGTGTCAACCTGAGTCTCTGAGTCCCAGAACCCATATGGACAAGGGACAAAGCCAACTCTTGCAAGGTTGTCCACTGACCTCCACATGCACACCAGCACGTGTGTCCCTGCACAGACACACAGACATGTAGGTAGTTAGGTAGGGAGGGAGGGAGGGAGGGAGGGAGGGAGGGAGGGAGAGAGAGAGAGAGAGAGAGNGAGAGAGAGAGAGAGAGAGAGAGAGAGAGAGAGAGAGAGAGAGAGAGATAAACATGGGAAGCCATGTTCAGTAACAACTGGAAAACGACCTCAACTGGTGTGAGGCTTCTATAAGCCTGGAGGATGCCGTGACCCCATTATCCTTATTCTGTCTTTTTGTTGGTTTTGCTTTTGAGACAGTGCCTCCTTACAGCCTGGCCTCGCACTAGCTATGTAGCTGAGGCTGCCCTCCATCATCCTGGCTCCGTCATTCTACCTTAAGGAATGACATGCTCATTTTTTCCATTCTTTCTCTGGTTCTTATTCTTCTGGACAACCGGAATGTAAACTTACTGAAAAATAGAAGGAATGTGATGGTGTCTCCTTAGGAAATAAACAAGATTTATTCCTGCCCTCTGATTGCTTCAGCAGTGAGAGGACGATGGACCTGGTCCTGGAAATGTGCAATACTAATTCTATCCACTGGTGCGGCATTTCGGGAAGACAGCTAGGAAAGCTGCATCCAAGCTCCTCACTCTGCCTGGCCCTGACTCTCCTGTCTTCAGTACAGGGGCTCCAAGTACGTTTTCTTTTTGGTAATCAACAGGGTGGGCTAAATTATCATTTGTGATAGCCATATTTTCTCTAATAATCATCGGTGATTGAAAACTGAAGTGCCCCTCTCTCTCTCTCTCTCTCTCTCTCTAGAGTGTCTCTGGCCTAAGACTCACTGACACATTCTTAAAGAGAACATACGAATACGACGACATTGCGCAAGTCTGTGTGGTCTCGTCAGCTGTGGAAGTGGAAGCCTAAGGAAAATTCCTAATGTTAAATTTCTTGTTTAATCACAGAACTGTTCCCTGTATTTTGTCAGCTTTGTGAAATGATGAACAGCAAAAATAAGTATATGTTATTTAAATTTGTTTTCTATAAAACAGTTAAATAGTAAATGTTTGTTGTAAAAGCAGTGGTTTTGTCTTGTGAGTTGTACTACAAATGAACAGAACGTTGCAGTGTTTCCTATACATATTTCATCCTTTAAGATAACTGTCGGCTTTTGTTTGTAACAAGCTCAATTCTTGAAGCTTTTTTGTCTACCAAGTAGATTTTTGTAAAAGCAAACCTTCTTGTATAGGGCCAGTATCTGATGTCCTGGGCTCTGGAGGTAAATGAACCCCGCCATCTGAGTACAGTAGCAGGGGTGTCTGTGGTGATGGCACCTGCTGCTTAGGGCCCCAGGACTACAGTTTAGTAATTCAGTCTGGAAGATACTGTGACACTTTGTATAGAAGTGTAGTTAATCAGTCAACCACAGTCTCTTTCCTGGGTGCCTAGCCAACAGAAAATCCTTGTCTGAAACAATTCAGGTCCCCTTCCTGTAACCTGATTATTTCTTAACACAGGATAAACATTTTCAGTTGTTTTCAACAGCATTGTATGGGTGTGTGGCTGTTAGTGCACGCAGATCAACAACATCTCACCCACACTCACCACAGGGCCAGCTCCGCTGTTACCCAGGCAAGGTGCAGGGCCATCTCACTCAACTGCTCTAGGGGGCATACGAGGTGGGGGGCAGGGTCAGCTCTCACACACATCTCACACACACTCCACAGCAGACCAGAACTGGTTGACTCAGTTAGCTTTTTTTTTAAATTTTTACTAATTCTTTGCAGATTACACATCATGCATCCGATCCCACCTGTCTCTTCCCCACCCGCCTTCTGCCCTTGCAACCTCCCCCCAAAACAAAATTTTAAAGAAAAGCTGAAAACCAAATAAAGCAAACAAACAAAACAAAATAAATAAATAAATGAACCAAGAAAAAAAAGGGTCTCAGCATAGAAATGGTAATGGGGCCAATTGAATTCCACAGTTAACCCTTTAGCCCTTTCTTCTACACGTGCAAGTGTTGCAAGTGTTCGCTGTCACAGTCTTTGACCTACTACACCAGGACACTAGGCTCTCATTGGAGCTCCTCTTGGATATCCTATTGTCCTAAAGTTTTAAATCTGTAGATTCGTCCCCTTCACATGCATAGATGACGTGGATGTTGGGGTGAGCTAACTCAGCTCTGGTTCTGGGCCTGGGTGGTAGCTGGGCTGGGCAGCCTGCCAGCTTTCCCCCATTGTCACCACCTGGGTGGCCCTCTCTAGCTCTGCCTCTGCTAAACACCGCCCCCCCCCCCACCTACACTCACACCACGGGGCCACCACTGCCCTGGGAGACTGGGGGGTCTGCTCTCCTGTGTGGTGCAGTTGGTGAGGGGCAGGCTAGTTCTTTCACCACATGGGCAGACAGTTCTGGGGGAGGAGGGGGTGCAGGGTCATCTCTTCAGCTGTCATGCCCTCAGAGCCAGCTCACCTGTGTCTGGACAAGGCTAGATCTCTGATGATCCCAGGGCGAGCCCGCTTGCCTGCCAAGGGTAGCAAGGGGAAGGGCATCTTTCCCTCACCCACTGTCACCACCTGGCCGATGAGAGCAGGAGTGGGGTCAGCTCTGCTGTCCTCGTGCCCTCGGGGCTGGCTCACCTGTCTTCTGACAACAGGGTCAGCTCTAAAGTGCTGCCCAGGTGAGGTGCACGCTGTGCTGAGGGGTGAGGCCATCTTTCCTGGGGTCAGTTCTGCAGTAGCTAGCAAGGAACCAGGCCAGCTATTCCAAGGCAACTCTAGTTAACTTTGATCAAGGTTAATAATTTCCTAGTTTTAACCTAAAAACTCCTGAAGAATGTTTTATTTTCATAATACACATTTAAGTGATTCCCAACTTCATATTGTTTTGGCTGTTTTTTTTGTTTGTTTGTTTGTTTGTTTTTCTTTTTGAGACAGGACTTCTCTCTGTAGCTTTGGAGCGTGTCCTGGAACTCACTCTGTAGACCAGGCTGGCCTCAAACTCACAGAGATCTGCCTGCCTCTGCCTCCCAAGTGCTGAGATTGAAGGCATGCACCACCACCATCAGGCCTGTTTTTTAACATGTACTAATATAAAAATTTTGTCTGTCCATCTAATAATACCCATTTATGTCAGGAACAAATCAGCAAAACGTATATTTAGTAAATCTTTACACAGCTTTGCAATAGGAATGTAACAAAATGTTTCTCGATTTGGCAGGAAAACAAAACCCCATGTTGTTATATCCCTTACCCTAGTTTGACAAGTTGAAATTTCACAGTATCTAATAATTGCTTACATATTAAGAATACATTAAGTCAAACACAAAACCCTTTCTCTTAAATGCATAATTATTTATTGCCATGACAAATTATTTGGTCCAAAAATGAAAGGTGTATTCAGGAGGCTTGACCCTCACATTAGTCATTATTGATGAATGTCTATGCAAAACAAAATGCAAACATTGAGAACAGAAGTCGGTTCCTTTAGGAAGACAAAGACTGGTCAAGTCAGTCTATATCAGCATTATTTCAAGCATCCTCTCATAACTGAACCATGTTTGCATTCATTCAGAATTTAAAAGTTACTCTGCTATATATTTTAAATTACAAAGTCTCTTCTGTATATAAACAACATAGGTACATATTGTTCATACTCTAAATAAAAGATAAATGCCATCTTATAAAGGATCTGTGTCCGCTATTATAAAAACTAGATTGATGATTTGGTACAGTAAATGAAATCCCATTTCCATACAAAGGGCATGTTCAGTTTTGCATAGCACAGTAACAGTTTCAGCTACTCCAACAAAATGGGGTCATGGAAGCCAGGCATTCCGAATTCAAATGTATATAAGTATTCAAGGCCATCCTTTCTCTCTGAGCAAGTGTATTTTCCTGACAAGGGGAAGAATACTTGGGGAAGTTTCTTAAGAATTTTAAGACAGCTAGACCAATCAAACCACTCAAAAAAAAAAAAAATCTTGAAATAGCTTGCAGTGTGATGATTCCAACGTGAAGGATGGACCTGGAGAGTAAAAGGTGAACTGAATAAGGAAACACCATGGAAGTAGGAAGAGATCCGGCAGTATATTCATTCCCGTAGAAACAAACCAAAAAGTGAAATGGAAGATACACCGGTTCCTTGGTTTTGTGTAAAAAGAAGAGCTACCTTTAGCCAAGGGTGTTAGCACAGGAACTCAGTGTTCCACAGCTGCTGCTGAGAACTGGTCGTTCCTACCAGGATATTACTGGTCAAGCGAGTTGGGAACTATTTCTTCCTCTTCTGTGCTTTGGAAGCCATAAGGAATGGATATTATTCTCTCCTGAAGACTTTGGTAGAGCTGACTACCGAGATCATCTGAGCCTAACCGGTTTTTGTTTTGTTTTTTGTTGGTCCTGGAAGGTATGAAAATTTCTTAACAAAGGCTTTCTAATTGTCCTTTTTGTTGTTTGTCTCCTACTGGGTACTTCGCTTTGTTGGTTTTGAAACTGGGTCTCCTGTAGCCCAGGCTCACATCATACCCACTGTGCGGCCAAGACTGGTGTTGAATTCCTCCACCTCCTAAGTGTTGGATTACAGGTGCATGTTGCCTTTCCAACAGTACTAGGGAAGGAGCAACCCGGGGCTTCCTGCTGGGCAGGCACTACCACCTGCACTATGCTGCCGACCCCCAGTCCCCCTTCTAATATCCCACAGGAGCTGTTCCCAGTATATCTGCTCCTTTCCTACGTGTTTCTTCTTTAATGCAGTGATGGAATTGAACCCATGCGCTCACCTCCTAGGCAAGCACTCTCTCTTCCATCTCTGATGCTGTTGTTAATTTGTATTTTCTGTTGCCTAGTCGAGGATTCACCAGTTTTATTGAACTGAAAGCCTGTTCTAGGATTATTAATATATTCAGCACTGGAGGACTGGGCTTTTAGTTGTCAACTTTGAATTTTCTTTGACTCCAGTCCTAACCTTTATGTAAGCAGGAAGTACTTCACTCTGTGTGAAGAACACTCAAGAACACTGTGTGACAGCTGACACAACCCAGTTCTCTGTCAGAGGTTCTCCCGTTCTCTACCAGAACTGTTTCCTGGCTGTCCCATGTGAGACTGCCCAGGTGCCTGCTGGCTACTTGAGGAGAGACCCCCCAACCTTACACAACTTTATTTGTTCTAAAGTTGAGGCCTGACTGCGTGGAGCACTGTTTAAAATGGTGATCTTATTTGATGATATGATGCTACACCAGAATTTTGAATTAATTAATTTCCCCCACCTGATGTACAGTAAAATTACAAAACCACTGTCTCACAAAAGGCGAAAAAGAAAAAGGCTTTGATTTTTGGTTTGTTTGGTTTTTTTTTTTTTTTTTTCAAGACAAGGTCTCTCAGTTCCTCAGTAGCTATGGAGCCAGTCCTAGAACGTGCTCTGCTAACCAGTCTGGCCTCGAACTCACAGAGATCCACCTGCCTCAACCTCCTGAGTGCTGGGATTAAAGGCATGTGCTACCACTGCCCGGCAAAAAAAAAAAAAAAAAGGTTTTGAAACTTCGAGCTCCTAAATGTACAGACTGAGAAGAGCTTCAGGAAGGCTGTGAGGCTAGTCTCATCTTAAATTACGTTCTTTCACTCTTCCCTCGTCACGCCTGTAAAATCATTACATAACAGCCCCCATTTAACCAATGTTTTGGTTAATGGGCACATTCCATTTGAAACTAGAATTTTCTCATCCACCTAGAGTCATGCCATTAGTATCTCACGCCATTTCTTTCTACTAACCACATGCCAGACGCATAAATATGATAAGATATTGGAAGTCTCCTGTTGTGTTTAAATTGTAATACATTAAAGTGAAGCATAAGACTGTCATGCTGAGCCAAACTACAGCCAAGGATTCCACAGATGAGCAATGTTAGCAATAGATGCCTTTGTTACCCATCAAATAATGGTAAAGTAAAAAAATAAAATCATTGCGGATGGGCACATAATTAAATTCCACTTAGAAATCCCATAATTTGGGGCCCGGTCAGTGGCTTTGTAAAGTGTAACTAGACACTGCCCTAGGTAAGTTTCCCACCAATGAGACTGTGACAATTAGACTAGGACAATGAACAGAGCAGTTGTGTTCACTGGCCTGACCAGCGCCGTTAAGGATCTCTAAGTGTGCTTCATTATGTACTTAACTGACCATTCGAATGCTACCAATCCTAAACTACAGACAGGATTAGTTAAAATCGAGGCAGAAAACCTGAGCATCCTTCCGGTGCATTCTGTACATTCACAGTATCTCCAAAACATCGCCTGTATCAAACTAAAGATTCCCTGTCCCCAGTACAAGCCACCCTACAGACAGTACTGGTACCCACAACAGACATGTGTTACTGATGGTGGCACATGCCAAAGCTCCTCCCCTGATATGCTACCAAACACATTTCTTCCAAACCAGCATGAGAAGTCTCTCCTATTAGTCATCGCCTCTCTCAAAACCATGGCCTAGGGAAACCTGTAGCTAAAGAACTTTCCAATAAATAGCCCTACTGTTCAATAAATATACTCTGTACTAAGTCTGATATACAAACAGGATGATAAAAGTTTTAAAATGGATGGGCCCTTGTCCCAAGGCTGTATTAGCTCTTAACAAGGCTACTGATGGTTTGTTTCCGAAGGAGTTTGTGTTATGTTCAAGTCTGTTGGTGATAAACTATACTCTAAACAGATGGACTCTCTCAGTTTTACACAAGAGACTTTCCTCCATTATTTCCAGACATTGTGTAGGGTGGTTTCGGTTACTTGGTTTTGGGCTATTATCTACAGATGGACATGTCAGAACCACAAACTATCTGTACTGGGGGTGAGGGTCCCGATCAAGTCAGGACTGTTCTTCCGTGCTGCTGCTGAACGTCCTGCTGCGGATGTGATTCCTCAGCTGCTCTATCAGTTCCGGATTCTGTTGTTGGATCTGCTGAGCAAACTGCTGTCCGCTGCAGGAAAAAGGCAGAATAAATTGGGTGGGGACCCTCTAGTCACAGAGTACTCGTGCAAAATGTACTGCAGACACTGGGGACTACCCAAGGGAATAGAACACAAGTTATTCTATAAACACAAGTTTTAGAAACATAACGTTGTTCCTATAATGCTATGTTCCAGATAGCATTACTACGGGACAGAGAGTTCACACGGTGTGTGTATGTGTGTGTGTGTGTCTGTGTGTACATTTCATGTGTGTACTGTTGCACAGAGGGCAGGTGCACACGTGGAGCTCGAAAACCAAGTGTCAACATTGGTCCTCAGGTATAATCTACCTCTTCTGTTTGCTCTGAGACAGGGTTTAATTACTGGCCAGAAAGCTGCAATGTCAGTCAGGCCAGCTAGCAGGCCAGCAAGCCCCAGGGACTCATCCTCCTGATCCTACTTCCCCAGCGTGGGAATTACAAGATGTGTCATCACTTCCAGTTTGTTTGGTTTGATTTTTTGAATCGTGTTCAGTGGAAGGAACTCACGTCTTCATGGTAGCAAGGCAAGCTCTTTACCAACTGAGTCATCTCTCCAGCCAGGACAGGGTTCTTTTTAGAAAGCAAAACACCCTTTGCTTGTCAGCCTTTTGGTGCAGATCACAATATGAAACAAAATGCCTAAGCTAAAATAGGAGTGCCTGAATTGAATGCAATTTACTTGTCCACACATTACTCAAAGGACTAAAAGGTATGCTCCTTTACAGTATGTCCTGAAACAATGCTCTTTTTTTTTTAAAGATTTATTTATTTCTTATGTATATATACAACATTCTGCCTCCATGTCTGCTGCAGGCCAGAAGAGGGCACCAGATCTCATTACAGATGGCTGTGAGTCAACATGTGGTTGCTGAGAATTGAACTCAGGACCTCTGGAAAAGCAGTCAGTGCTCTTAACCCCTAAGCCATTTCTCCAGCCCCTGAAACAATGCTCTTAGCAGCACCACGGCTTCCTAGTTTCTGGAGAGGCCTAACAGCTCCCAAGCTGGGTCCTATTAGAGGTCACTGAAAAACAAACTTATTTTTCTTGGCAGGGGAGGGGGACAAGACAGGATTTGTCTGTGTAGCCCTGGCTGTCCTGGAACTCAGCCTGTAGACCAGGCTGGCCTCAAACTCAGAGATCTGCCTGCCTCTGTCTCCTGAGTGCTGGGATTAAAGGAATGCGCCACCACCCAGCTGAAAAGTGAATTTTTAAAAGACAAAGTTTTAACATAGGCCTGGGAATGTAGTAGTTCAATGACAGAACTGTGTGCACACACGCACACACATGCATGCCCATGTGCACACAGTCACATGATATGCAGATGTGCAAGCCTAGGCCAGAAGAGATGCCGGGTGTCCTCTATTTCTTCCTGCCTTTCCTTGAATCTGGAACTTGCATTTTCTTGGGTAAGCTGGAAACCAGCAAGCCCCAGGTGGTCCTCCTGTCTCTGGCCTTTGGATCTGAAGTTAGAGGTGTGTATGGGATACCCAGGTCCTTTATGTAGGTGTGAAGATCAGAACTCCACTTCTCATTATTGTGCAGCAAGTGCTCTTAACCTTTGAGCCACCTCTCTAGCCCAAGAGAACCCTTTCCTAGCATTCCTAAGGCTCTAGGTTCAATCCCCACACCTCCTTAAACAACCATACCCAGCTTTGGAACAGGATGGTAGTGCACACCTATGATTCTGGCAGTTGGGAGAGAGGGGCAAGATCAAGAGTTCAAAACCACCCTCAGCAGCACAATGAGAAGGGTAGCATGGTCTATAGAAGACCTAGTATCAAAAAAAAAAAGAGTTTAGACAGTTTATACAAGCCACCATGAGGTTCCTTGGGTCTGGTCACTTTCCTGAGTCCTGATGAAATTCCTATTCTTTTGTTTTTGTCTCTTTCATTTGGATGCTGGTCAGCAACTATACAGAATTTTTCTGGTACTCTGGGTTTCCCTACTTTTTCTCTGAAGCCCCCTACCTGCCATGTTGCTTTATGATGTTGCTACCATGGCTGACCTCCATGCTGGCTTAACTCAAACAACATGGATTTTTTTTTTTTTTTGAGAGGGAAGGGAGTTGTTTGTGGGGATTTTCTTTCTCATTTTCCCTTCTCTTCCTGATTCTTCTCTTCTAGACAGCTGCTGAGATTTATAGCTTGCCTGTCCTAGAGTTTTTCTTTTGTTTATTTATTTTAGTTATCAAAAAACATGGTATTTTTATTATTGTGCTGAAACTGAATTTTATGATTTTAGTTCTTAAATAAAAATTCAGATAAGTATAGGAAACCTCATTGAATTTATCAACTCTCAAAACAGAATATTTAGTAAACATAAATTATTTCTTTTAAAAATAAGCATTAGGAGCAGGACACATGAGTCCATGCCTATAATCCTAGCTCTTGGGAGGGGAAAGCAGGAGGCTGAGGAATTCAAATTCATTCTCATCCTCATGGCAAATTGACAGCCGCCCTGAGTCACATGAAGCTCTGTGTCAAACAACAAAACTCCAACACACAAAAGTACCAGGAAAGAACACCATGAGTCTGAAGGGCAACATTGCATCATCAGACCAAACACGCATGCATGTGCATGAGTGAACATGCATGTTCATGAGTGATCACATTCAAAAGCATTTTCAGCATCCACTTATTTATTGGCAGGAGCACGTGTGTTTCTGGTGCATATGTGTAAGTCAGGGAACAACTTGGAGGAATTAGTTTTTCCTGCCTTGAGTTCCTGCCCTGACTTCCCTTCATGATGGACTGTAACCTTCAAGCTGAAATAAAGCTTTCCCTCACCAAGTTGATTTTGACCACTGTGTCTCATCCATCTGAAGCAAGCTAGGGCAAACACTCACGCTTGGATGAGGCTAGACAGGTCCGTTAGGCCTCCAACCCCAGCAGCAGGTCCTCCGATGGCATTTGTCATCATTCCTGACATTCTAGGATAATAAGAGACATACATGGAGATTAACGTATATTCTTCATAGGATGGAAAAGCCAGACAAGTGTATCAGCACCATAGAAGGGGTTGAATCAAGTGTTTAAGTCGACCTTAAGTTCTAAGCAACAGGAATTCGGTGCATTTTTATCAACTGTGAGACAGAGCTGCTCGGATTAGGAGCCTGGCAACAAGAAGGCAAAGGCATGAGGAGCTGTTATACTCACAGTTGTTGAACTTGAGGGTTCTGCATTAAACTTGCAGCCTGTAATTGGAAAACACAATTGCCTGTTAAAATATGGCAGTAATGCTGAAGGATGTTACAAAGGTTTTGTAAAGATACAGGAATAAAACCCAGTGATGCACACCCTAACATTAGGGGGGGGGGTGTTCTAGTGTTAATGGGAAGGTACAAGAGAGAAGGTTCTGTAGAATGTGGTCTCAGGAGCGTGAGACTGCAGACAATAAAAAAGCACAGTTGAGGCCGGGCAGTGGTGGCACACGCCTTTAATCCCAGCACTTGGGAGGCAGAGGCGGGCGGACCTCTGAGTTCGAGACCAGCCTGGTCTACAGAGCTAGTTCCAGGACAGGCTCCAAAACCACCAAGAAACCCTGTCTCGAAAAACCAAAATAAGTTGGATTGAGAGCATTGCCATGACTGATCAGATCAGCGGACCAAAAGGGAAAAAGAGAAACTTTAAAACTATTAAAAAAAAAAAAAAAACCTTGTGCTTTTTGTTTGTTTTTGTTTGTTGTTGTTTGAAACATGGTTTCTCTATGTAGCTCTGGCTGTCCTGGAAATCACTCTGTAGTTCAGGCTGGCCTTGAATTTGGGGTTAAAGGTGTATGCCACCATAGCAAGGCCAAAGATTGTGTACTTTTTTTTTTGAAGATTTATTTATTTATTATGTATCCAGTGTTTTGTCTGATGTATCTCTGTAGGCCATAAGAGGGCACCAGATCTCATTACGGATGGTTGTGAGCCACCATGTGGGTGCTGGAATTGAACTCGGGACCTCTGGAAGACCAGTCAGGGCTCTTAACCGCTGAGCCATCTTAGCCTGAGATTGTGTACTTGTAAGAAGGATGACGCCAAGGAGCTGGATGTGACTGACCATGCTATGGAGACCAGAAGAGCCCTCTGTAGTGGTCCAGAGATGAAGGAAGGCCTCCGTGCTCCATCAAAGAACAACAATGGCAAGCCAACTAATCTTTAAATCTCCATTTTAATCAACAATCAACCTGGTCCTTTGCTATTAATTTTCTTTATTATTGTCATCCATTTCTATTACCTTCCTTTATTTGTCAGTACTGAGGATTGAACCCAGAGCTTCTTGAACACTAAACATGCCTAACACTGACCTATGTTCTCAGCCCTGACTTTACTTCTGTGTTTATGTGTTTTTGTATTAGAGCAGTGCTGGGAATAAAGCCTTCGAGAATGTTACCCAAGTGCTCTGCTATGGAGGTTCACCCACAATCCGACCCTGGCCCCCTTTTAAGAGTCAAAATGTGTTTCTAACCCTGCAAGCTCCTACGTGGTATTGTCACACCTCGTTTTGGAATGTAGCAGCTTAGAGATTAAATTTAATCTGAATTTTAATAATAATAATAATTTAATAATAATAATTTTCATTTTATGTTACAGTAACATAACCTGAGAATATAACTTGCTTATGATTTGGAAATGAGCAAGCCAGGCTCTAGAACATCACAAGATTTAAAAGGGGGCATTGTGTTTGCCAGCAAATAGGTAAGAAGGCCAACTGAATTGATAGAGGACTATGTCTTTCGATTGAACTAAGGATTTAATGATTATAAAACACACTTATCTGAACAAAGATGAATAGGAGCTATTCCTATCCCAGAAGTACAGTCAATGATGGAGTATGTATGGCTTTGTATTGAAACAGGGTCTTGCCATGTAGCCAAGGCAGGCCTCAGATTCCTGTGTAGGCAAGGATGACCTGAAACTCTCCATCTTCCTTCGTCGGGCTTCCAAAGCAGGCACTACAGACATCCACTTCCATGCCAGGCAGCAGAATGTTTTCATGCAAAGTGTGCAGTCATTCATGGGGCACTATAGACCCAGGTAACATCCTAAACCCACTAAATACTGGGCTGAATTATGATTGTTTTTCAAAGATCCCTAAGTTATTTTGTTGATTTGAAGAGCAGAGGGCAAATCTAGGGATGTTGCTTAGCTGCCTAGGATGCATGAAGACCTGGGTTCAGCTTCCAGCATTGCATAAACTGAATTTAGTAGTACACACTGTAATCCCAGCATGCAGGAGGCAGAAAGATCAAAAACTCAAGGTCACCTTCAGCTTCATACCAAGTTTGAGAACAGCCTGGGCTACATGGGAAGCTGTTTTTAAAAACATAAATGCTTGGGACAGAAAACAAGGTCAACAATACCGAGGGGCAAGCTTGGGTATTTGCTATAATCAAAATCTTCAGATATCAATTGATAGATATATCTTCCTAGGACCAGTTTTATATGACATTGGGGCTTTAAATTACGTCTGTCTGTCTGTCTGTCTGTCTGTCTTGTCTGTCTGTCTGTCTAGAGAGTGTGGTGTGCATTTGGTATATATGCACATTACTTGTGCCACCACGCTTGCGTGGAGATCAAAAGGCAACTTGTAGGAGTCAGTCCTTTCATTCCACCACAGGAACCGTGGGAACTGAACTTGGATCACCAGTTTGCGCAGCAAACAGTTACCTTCAGGGCCATCTCACCAGCCCAAGACAATGGTTTTTAACCTTTCATATATTTGAAAATTGCCAATCTAGTGAAAAATATGAGTTTTGACTTATAAAGTACACAGAGTCACACAAACATTGACTTACATTCCAGTTTAGGAAAGCTATGAGCTTTCTAACATCCACCCTCGCTTCCCTCCGAGCAAGGCAGACAGGTGAAGAACCTCTATCCTTGCCTCTGCCATAAACCTGCCACTTACCAAAAACTCCTCTATTTGCTTCTAAAACATTTTAGAGCCTGCACTGCCAGCCTTCTTGAGACTGAGGCAGGAAAATCACTTGAGCCCAAGGGCTTTGGGTCAGTGTCAGCAACTACTGAAAGATTCCATCTCCTTAAAAAGTATGGCAGAAACGGTTTGCAAATATATAGTGGACAGCAGCCAGTAGATCAAAGAAAGTATACTCACCATGGTGATGAATGCCGGGTTATTTATCAAGCTGGCCATGTCAAAGCTCAAGCCAGTTCCTGTCTATAAAAGAGTTATATCTGAGATTCATTCCAGCCATGATGATGTCAATCAATTGTGAGTGACAGGTCTATTCCACAGACTTTATAGTGACAACTTACAGGACTGGCCACCTCTCTTAACTTCTGTTCTGCTATTTTCAGATTTGACTTATAGGAATCATTTTCAGGATCAAGATCCAGTGCCTTCTGGTAGCTGGTAACCGCCTCTTCAAACTTGTTCATGGCAGTGAGGGCCAGCCTTGGGAAACAGAGCAGAAATGACAAATGCTTTAGTATTCAATTCTAACCCCGATTACACTGAATCCTCATTATATTATGGTTCTGAGAGATGGCACTAACATTCTCCCAGCTCCAAGATTCTATAAACCTGAATGGTCTCCTTTCAGTTTGACTGTGTCTCACACGGATCATCGACCTAAAGCTCAGAAATGAAACATACTATTTTTTAAGACCCACATGTATTGTTAATAAAGGAATTTGCTTTATGAATTTCTAGGCTGAGCTAAACGAAGATTGTGCTAGCAGTCTTGCGATCATGTAAATCCACAATGGTGACATCATGTCTGAGGACTCTAATAAACCAGCAGTGTCAAACCGTCTGACCCTACGACAACCCTGCCACCGACAGCTATCCGGAACACGTGCAGCCCGCGGGCCTCAGCGGGGACACATCTGCCTCTAAACACTGTGCACTTCTGAGCACCCCACATTCTTCCCTCCCAAAGGATCTTGAACAAAAATAAATATTAGTTTTCCATCTTTTTCTTTTGCTGTTTCCCTACAGCTATTAAAAACTACTGACTTATTTATCAAGGGGAGGGGCCTGCCATGGAACAAGCATGGAGGCCAGCGGGCGACTGTGTTGACTTGCTCTTTTCCTTCCACTTTAACATGGGCTAGGGAATTGAGCTGGGATCGTCAGACTTACACAGCCAGAGCCTTTACCTGCTGAGCCATCCCACTGGCCTGAGTTTCAGAAGACTAGTCCTGAACAACACATTAATCGGTAGACAGACAAAATAAGGATCTCTCGTCATGCAAATAATAAATTACCATCACAGGCACAAGTCTATGCATTATTAAATTTCAATCTTTATCTTTCCCTACCTATAATGTGCTTGAAAATTACATCAGAATTAAGCAGTAATAGCATGTATAAAGAGAGAGTATTGAGTATTTCATTTGTTCTGGGATTGTTTTTAAATAAATTAATCTAATTCTTTCTTTTCTGGATTACCTCACAGCCTTCTCATGTAGATAAAATAAGAAATTCTTACAACCCAATTAGTTTCCTATTAGCCAACCTTGAAGGATCCTCAGCACCATTTCCAATTAATCATCAACAAGTATTGAAAGCCTGCTACGTACCAGGTACTATTTTAAATCCTGAGCATTCCACAATATTTTAAAAAGTTCCAAATTTTAAGAAACTCCCCTTCCACCTGAGGAGCACAGACAACAAGCATGCATACAGAATAGGTACTATTAAAGAAAATGACAGCAGAGTTTGCTCACAAATGGCCACACCCTGAAGACATGTAATCATAGGGAACTCGGGAGAAGACTGTCTACCCAGATGCAGCGGTAAACACAGAAGCCCTAAGAAAGATGTGGGTGTGGTATGCTTAAAGTACGGAATAAAGGCCACGAGGATGGAACACAACAAACAAGGTGGAGGGATTTCCTGGCTATGTTGTTCATATGGGGCCCTTTATAGTTCAGACTTTTAAACTGTAGTCGCAAAGGAATGATTTGTAATGTTTGAGTTATGCTTTTAGGGTTTGGTGGGCAGGTCTAAGACAGGGTCTTACGTAGCCCAGTCTGGCCTCAATATTGCTAGGTAGCCAAGGATGATCTTGAACTCATGATCCTCTTGCTTCTTCCTCCAAAGTGCTGGGATTGTAGGCACGCAGCACCAAATCCAGTTTATACAGTGTTGGGGCTCAAATCCAGGGCTACCTGAATACTAGGCAAATGTTCTCTCTGCTTACTCTGGCTTCTCTGCAGAGGATAAACATTAGTGAAGCATAAAGACCAGTTGGGAGGTTTCTAAAGTAGACTAGGTAAGAGGTGGCAATTTGTGCTAGGCCTATAAACAAGCCAATCAAAAACTGAATCCAAGATACACAGGAAAATGAGACCAGAACAGAAGTGCCAGGAGATGAGATGGATGGAAAACAATTCGGCTTCTGACCTAAGCACTGGGAAGATGAACACCAGGGAAAGATTTAAGAAGCGAGCAGGAGTTACGTTTGAAACACAGAAATTTAAAACATTTTTTAAATACTCAAACACAGAGATAAAAATTAATGGAATATGTGAGTCTGGAGCTCAGGCAAAACTTAAGAGATCCAAAGGCACATATGGCCAGTTCTCACTCGCAGAAATTAAATCCTATAAAGTCTCCATAAACACAAAACTAACAAACACTAAATAGTGGTGTCTGGGGAAAATACATGGCTAGGGACCTATGAACCTTTTTGGTGCTTTTTCATGGTGCAAGCTTATGAAGTGAGCCTTTTCATATAGGTTTGTGGTTTCTCCAACAACTTTCTCCAGTCAGTGATGAAACAGCCTCTGCTGACCTCATCCTCAAAGGGAGTCACTTTCTCCATTCTGTTGCATATACTTGTCTTATTCTTGCACAGAGGGCAATGTTAGGATATTCAGCATCGAGCCTCTACAACAGCATGGATGATGCAATGTGGAAATACTTCGGGTATCTCTGAGCACTTACCCCATCCTTCCATAGGCCTTGCTGTATTTTGAGTCGATCGCTATTGCTTTCTCACAGTCCTTTATTGCATCCGTGTAGTGACTTAATTTGCTTTGGGCAGCGGCTCTAAGAGGGAAAAACATTAGAATCAGGCAGCTCCCAAGGCACGGGTCCAGCTTTTCAGGCATGAAACTGTGTAGCTCTTGCCCCAATTTTTACATCACTCTTCATAAATTTCTAAGTAAAGCTAATTATACAACAATTTAAAAACAGCCTAAGACATCAGAAAAAAAAAGATGTAAGCTCCCTTTTCCCCTTCGCTTTACAGAGAAGACAAATGTGTGGGGCACACAACCCACCTAATATTTATTGCCTCTCAGTTTGCCTAAAACGCAAACTGAAAACACTGGGGGATCTGAACCACCAGAGAGGCAGAAAGAGAGGGCAGTTGCGATGCCTTGGTCACTTTAATAGAAAGTTAAAGCATACCAAAAATTCTCCACCCCATTCACACTTTCTCCCGTCCATCCACTACTGACACAGACTAAACTTTGATTCTTTCAGACTCTCAAATGTTCTCATAATTTCCCTCAGCAGAAGGCCCAAGAGACCAACTCTAGAAAACCAGCATCTGCCTAGGTAAGTATCTGAGTAACTACGACCTGTCGATAATAATGTGAAGTAGGGAGAGTTGGCTCAGATGGGAAATGGGGAGGAGGAGACCTAAGATTCATCCTCAGAGGCCAACATGGAGTATCAGCAGTCAAGAAAGAGCCACATGAGGGCCAGGGCAGGGGACTGCACCTTAGGTTCTCACAACCCTCCAAGGGCATGCTATGTCCTGCTGCGACTCCAAACACTGTACCAAAACCTGACAGCCCTTCTAATAGTAAAAGCAGGAGGCCCTTTTGGGGAAAAAATATTACAAACCCAGAAATTGGTTTAGATGCCTTCATGTTCTTGAGTCTATAAACATAAGTCCTCAACAATCATTACCCACTCCCCCCCCCATTTGCTAAGCTCGCCCACAACCTGAGAAGCACTACTCTCGTCCTTCCTACCTTTATTCTTCTCTTACATGCATGTTTGCTGTCTAAATGGCCCAAACCTTTTGTTTGTTTAACTACCCAGTCAACCTTCTGTCTTCCTTGAAATTAATCAGCAGTGATTTCATTTGGGACTTCCTAGACTCTAGTAACACACATGCAAACAGCAAAATTGATAAAAAAAAAAAAACTTGTGTGTGTGTGCGTGCATGTGTGTGCATGTGTGCCTATGTATGTCAGTGTGTAGCAGTTAGACACCTTCAAGTGTCACTCCTCACTTTCCACCTTGAGACAGGTTCTCCTCAGCTTCATAAAGCAGGATAGTTGGCTCTGGGCTTCTCGAGAGTCTCCTGCCTCTGTCTCTCCCATTCCCAGGGGCATACTGGGAACTCAGATGCTGGCACTACATGGTTCTGGGATCTGAACTCAGTCAGGGGCTTGGGTTTGGCAGACCTGCACTAACATCACCAGTCCTGTGAAGCCAGCATTTTTACCCACTGAGACAGCTCCCTAGCCATGACTAAAACACCATGCTCCTCACTGGCCTCTTGAGAAGATGTGGCCCACACAAAAGGATAGGGAAGAAGGAAACTTGCTTTTTCCTCACTCTCGATGGCAAGTTCATCTACCCTGTTCCTGAGCCATTCCTTTGCTGGTGTAAGAACCCACTTCTTGGGAATTCCAACACAGACTGAGAATGGGCGACTCTCTAAGACTTCCCTGGGACTCCAGCACCAGATTGGGACCGCTAAGAAATCCAGTCTTGCAAATGGAACAACTACTAGATTCTTAGATTTCCTGTCAGGAGACAGCCATTGTTGGACTACTCAGACTTCAGCCTGTAAGCCACTCTAGTCAATCACACACACACACACACACACACACACACACACACACACACACGCACACGCGCGCGCACACACAGAGGTTTTTTTTTTCCGTTCTATCAGTTCTGTTCCTTTAGAGAAGCCTGACTTACACAACCACTATCGTATTCTGTCCGCATTGAATGTCCAAAGTAAATGACCAAATGTTGGCTACCCACAAACAGTGTTCTATAAAACCAACCCTTGGGGGAAGCAACTGAAAGTAACACTGATAATCCTGGACACTGAAACTGGGAAAAGAGATCTTCCAAAATTTCTGTAAGAAAAAAAAAAAGAAAAAAAATTTCTGTAAGAAATAATCGTATTTAGTGTGGATTAGCTCTGATAGCCATTTTGGAGATCAGCTTCACAACTAATATGCATATTAATGACCGACATAATCCAGAAAGTAGATTTTGAAAGAACAAAAGACATGTACTTTCGCCAGACATGGTGGTATATGCTTTTAATCCCAGTACTCGTGAGACCGATTTCTGTGAGTTCAAGAACAGCATAATCTACATAGCAAGTTCCAGGGTTACTTGGTGAGGCTCTGCCTCAAAGGCAAAAAGTAAATGAAATGACATGAAAGAAAAAGAGGAAAAGAAAATTCTCTTGCTTTTGCCCAATTTGACCTTCTAACCTATAATACATCCATAACTGAAACTCTGCTCCATTGCAGTAAGGATGGGATGACAGGCCTCCTCAGAGAAACTCCATTTCTGACCACCATAGGAAACTCTCACGCACTGGGGAGTGCAGTCCACACCTACTAGTGTATTCTGCCCAGTGCTTATATTGCTTGAAGACAACCAGTGCAGACAGCGAACCAGTGCCTGAAATCCTGCCGACTCAATAGCTGAGCTGATAATTGCAAACCTACTACACAGAATCTCTTCGAGAACTGACACTTCCTGAGAAGTTCCAAGGTGAGAGATAAAACTTAATTATGTGCCTGGCTCTGGTTGTGGACTAAGCACTCCACCTGCAGCTTCCACATGCCTCCTGCTCACCCTCGTATAACCGTTCCATTCGTCTCCTAATGGAAGCTCTCTAACTCAGCCGACACCGAGTATCAAACTCAGATCTTTGCACGTTAGGCAAGTGCTCTCCCGCTAAGCTAGTGCATCTTTGGAGGACCTGCAGGTACACAGACACTTTCTAAGAATGATGGCTAGCAATAGTGACATGCTATTCTTGCTGTCAACAGTGCCAGAGGCCAGTGGGGAAGGGGGAAGAGAAAGGCAAAAAATGGCGGCAATACACACTTGTCATCCCAGGACTCAGGAGATAGAGGTAGGAGGATAAGGAATTCAGGGTCAGCTTCAGCCACACAGTGAGTTCAAGGCCAGTCTGAGCTATAAAAAGACCTTGTCTCAAAACAACAAAAGAAGAAGAAGGAGGAGGAGGAGGAGGAGGAGGAGGAGGAGGAGGAGGAGGAGGAGGAGGAGGAGGAGGAGGAGGAGGAGGAGGAGGAGGAGGAAAGAGAGAGAGAGAGAAAGAAAGAAAAAAGGAAAGAAAAAAGTTTTTTTTCTTTGTGTTGTTGTTTTGTTTGCACTTTGGTTTTCAGTTCTCATTTTGAGACACCATCTTGTTTCATAGTCAGGCTGGTCTTGAACTCTCCTTCTTCAGGCCTGAACCTCTCTAGGCTGGGATTACAAGTATAGGTTACCATGACTCTCAGAAAAGGTGGCTTCAAGTCTACCTTTCTGTCAAACATTCTTCATACAGCTTAACTGAGGCCCTTCATAAAAGTTTAGTATTTATTAAAAAAATTAACATACCATCTTTTTTTTCTCAGTTAAAAAACTGTAAGTGTGAGGAGCCAGACATTGTACTGGGCACTAATCCAGGTCCCTGCACATGGCAGGCAAGCACTCTACCACTTAGCTACATCTTCAGCCTATTCCACTACTTTAGCCTTGTTTTAAAACTTGAGGCCTACAGGGAAAAGGAGCAAGACTGAAGATTCTCCTCCCATCCTCCTCCCATCCTGACAATAAGGAACAAAGGCAGGAGGGTCCAACTCAGGAGAGAATGTCAGGACAAAAGAAAGTGACTGCGGTTTGATCTTTTCTATTGTGTGAGTGTGTGTGCGTTGTGTGCAAGTGTGTGTCTATGTTTGTGGGCACACACATGCCACAGGACACGCCTGGAGCTCAGAGGACAACTGGTCTGGAGCTTACCAAGCAGCCTGTGCTGACTTGTCAAGCAAGCCCCTGGGTTCTGCCTAGCTCTGGTTCCAGCACTGAGGTTATAAAGAAGCACCACCACACCTGGAGTTTTCAAAAATGTGGGTTCTGGTGACCAAACACACGCCCTCAAGGTTGCGTAGTAGGCATTTTCCCTACTGGGCCTTCGCCCCCAGCCCCCATTCTGCTCTCCAGCCTGAAATGTCTTCCATTTTCCTGTCTTTCCAAACTCCAACCCCTCCCACCTCACCCAAGTTCATTTCCTTATAAGTTCCCTTTCTCCGTCTGGTATCTTTTTTCCCATTTACTGCCTTCTGTGGTTCAACCCTCTAGCCCGGCAGCAAGAGCCTACGAGAGGAAGAGTAACAGACCCAGCACTGACACAGCACAGAAGAAATGCGAACACCACGTGTTTTCAGAAACAAAAGGCAAACTGTAGAGCGCCCACATGCAATCCCTTTTGTTTTATGGGCACCGGTGTTGACATGACAATCTATTTGCTTCCGTATTACTGGGAATGTCTTACATTTCTTCAGGAGCTCTCTGTTTATCAGGGAAACCTGTGTGAGTTCCTGGGAGGAACACTGCTGCTGCAGTTCATATGAGATACACCCGATCCCTGCTCTCTGAGGTCCAAAAATCTGCATCCTGCATGCTAAACCTATATAGGTGTTACATTTGCGATAAGTGATAGATGCTCAAGGGGGAAAAAAGAAAAAAAAAAAGGCTTTCAAAGGACTCATAGGCTGGAGAGATGACTCAACCATTGAAGGCTAGGCTGCCCACCAAAAAAAGAAGGACTTGGGTCTTCTCTGGATCTGAAGTGAGCCTAACAATCAACAGTATCCTTCAAAGCCAAACCAGAAGGTAAACGTCAGGGTCGTACTTCTCCACTAGGTAAAGTGTAGTTCATCCCAGTGCACTCGGTGGGCGGGGAGCATTTGAACTAGCAGTAAACTGTGAAACAGGATATGGAGAACAAGGTTCCTACCTGGGAGTCTGTATGGAGAATTCTATACAGCCAGGTGGCTAAGAAAAATGGCAGCGGTAAGGTGGCAAGGTTACAGCAGGCTGTAACCCAAAAATCCTCCAAATGACCCTGAAGCTTTTATCCAGCACTTGTGTTAAGTAGGCAAATAAACCTTTCTAATTGTTTAATATTCAACAGCATGTCCTACGACTGAACTCCTCAGGGGAAAGAGCCTATTTAAATTCAAAAGAGAAGTGTATTCATTAATTTCAGTTTAATAGTAATTAAAAAGAAGAATAGATATTTCCAAAAATCTTTAACCTAGTTACAGCAGACATACGAATATTAGTGAATTCTAATCTCACGAAAAATTAATTATTTACTTAGGCTCACATTTTTCATAACAAGTATGTGGCTCACCGTACTCTATAATCAAGCAATTTTACAGCAATATTTGTATCTTGTCATAATATCTCATGCTACTCTGAAATTTGTTTTCAAGGTTTCATCTACTGGATTAAATTAAAATATTATGTGTATTTATCTGGTAACAAAGACTGTGATTCAAATATCAAAACCTAGCTTGGGAGAATTCCTCTTCCTCAACTTACTTTTGGGTTTTCGTTTTTCTGAGATAGACTTAGAATGATTAGATTTTTTTTTGGTTTTTCATGTGTATGTAAAGAAATAAAATGGAGCTTCCCAGTATGGCTCATTGAGTTCTTTATGGATCCAACTCTTCCACAAATAACTATAAATTAAAAACAAAAGCAGAAGTTCATGCAACAGAATGTCTTCCTTTCCTCCTCCTTTTCTTTTTTTGACACAGGGTTACACTGTGAAGCCCAGGCTGGATTCAAACTTATGATATTTCTGTCTCAACCTTCCTGAGTGCTGGGATAACAGGAGTGTACAAAAGCATGCTCAAAGTATGTACTCAAAAGTGACTTCATTACTACTTGGCGGAGAGGCTCATCAATCTTTTGTGCAAACAATGCTAGCCTTCTCTAAAGCATTAAAAGCAAAACTGAGGGTTGGAGAAATGGCACAGAGGTTAACAGCACTGGCTGCTCTTCCAAAGTCCTGAGTTCAATTCCCAGCACCCACATGGTGGCTCACAACCACCTGTAGTGTGATCTGATGCTCTCTTCTGGTATGCAAGAGAGCAGGGTGTTAACATACATAAAACATATAAATATATAAATTTTAAAAGCAAAACTACTAAAGAAATGACATAAGCAATAATTCTTCACCTATATCTCCCTAAAATAATTTTGGTACTTTTTAGTTTGGTTTCGTTTTTTGAGACAGGGTCTCACTATATATATCTGGGCTGACCTGGAATTCATTATGTAGACCAGGATGGACTCCAGCTCACAGAGATCAGCACATCCTGAATAATGATGTCCTGTTTTTTTTTTGTTTGTTTGTTATTTTATTTTTGTTTTAGCAGATGTGTATAGTGTTAAAAATTAAAGTCAGAAAAATCCTTTAAATGTACAATCCAAAGGCAAAGTGGGCATTTACAAGAAGTCATCATTTGGAGCATGTGCCAACGACGAATCTGCAATAAAAGTTGCAGTCTCCCTCTTTCCCAGATCCTAGCACCAATGAATAACCCAGGTGTGGCAGAAAACACCTACAAACTCAACACTGAGTGGTAGCGACAGGCAAGTCTCGGGTGAGCTGGCCAACCAATGTAGCAATATCTGTGAGCTTTAGATTTGGTGAGAGACTCTCAGAATAGGCTAGGGGGCAATAGAAGAAGAAACCCAAAGTTAACTGTGAGTTCCACACATGAGTACATGTGCATATAAGCACAGGCACACTGACACACACTATTATGGTTTGAAAGAAAATGGCTCCCAAAGGGAGTGGCACTACTGGGGATGGGGCCTTGCTGGAGGAAGTGTACCACTGTGGGGGCAGGCTTGGAGGTCTCTTTTGCTCAAGTTTTTCTCAGTGTGACTATCAGTCAACTTCCTGTTGCCTGCAAGAGATAGCACTCTCAGCTCCAGCACCACATCTGCCTGCATGTGCCATGCTCCCCTTCATGATCATAATGGACTGAACCTCTGAAACGGTAAGCAAGCCACCCTAAGTAAATGTTTTCTTTACAAGAATTGTTGTGGTCATAGTTTCTCTTCATAGCAATAAAAATCTGAACTAAGACACACATACACACATACACAATAAAAAATTTAAAACATTAAAAACTGAGATGGCTCGGTACAGAAGAGCAACTGTGCAACCTCTGAACCTGAATACAATCACAGGAACCACATGGGAAGGGGAGAACAAGCTCCTGGAAGCTGGCCTTTAATCTCAACATTCATGTGTGCACCCTTACTCTCTCATGCATATACCTATTATCCACATACAATAATAATTAAAACAATAAGAAAGTTTAAAAGAACCCTAACCACACATAATCAGCATCTTAAAATATGCCCTGCCTGATTATCCAGTAAATATAAAACACAATAATTTATATGAAAACATTATTAAAATAGTGATAACTAAAAATTATGGAACCTAATTTTCATAAAGAACATGAAAAAAGAGACATATCCCTAGGGGAGGGAACAAAAGAAGTTAGGACACTTTTTCAGTTAGTTTTAATTTTTTAAAACTGGTAAAACAAACAAATGCATTTTTATGAATAATCTAAGGTCCAGAAAGAAAATGAGAAACACGGATGTTCACTGATCTAAATGACACTAGAAAAAAAAAAAAAAAAAAGAAACAACCTTAGAGCCCACAGGAGGTAAAAAGTTAAATAAAAGATACATTCTATCCAGTCATTCAAATAGGACACTAAATGCTGGCTTGCTAGCCCCAGCTATAGGCGCTGGAAATACAAATGAGAATAAAAGGTAACAATGATGATTTACATTATGCTTGTGAAGAATTTCAAAGACTTAGGATGCATTAGGACATGGAGAGCAGTTGGTACAGTCTTTGCCCAAAGTGCACAAAATCCTGCTCAATTTCCAGTACCACATAAACAGGGTGTGGTAGATTTATTCCAGAATTCCGGAAGTTGAGGCAGGAGGACCAGAGTTTGAAGCTATCATCAGCTACACAGGAAGTGCTAGATAATCTGAGCTGCATGAGACCCCATCTCAAAAAAAGACATAATTATTGCATGTCCAGTGAACAAAGTAAAATCTAAAATTGACTGCATTCCTATAAAACAAAATATTCTAAAAGAAAATTAAGTCTGGTGGCCTCTGAATGAAGCTAAATGGCTTTATATATTTTCTCTTTCAGCTTATATTTCTGTACTTTCAAATTTTTCTAAACAAACATATGTGGCATCTGCCTTTCAGGGCCGTGAATCCCAGTGTTACCTGTTGCAGTAATAAACCGCATTATTGGGATCCAGTTCTATCGCCTGTGTGTAACAATCCACAGCGGCAGTGTAATTTTCCTCTTTCATGTGGTTATTGCCTGCAATCAGATCAGCGAGAGGTACGGTAAGCACAAAGTGTCAAAAAGCGTGGTCTGACAGATACGTTTCAACCATAGACACTACAGCAGCATGAAGGAAACACACGGTGGTTTTCACTCACACTGGGGTCAATTTTATCTCATACCACAGGGCTAACTGTTCGTGGTGTCAAGGTGTTTGGATCATTCAGACAACGTGAAGTCATGGAGATGAATGCTTGCATAACTTCCAAAAACCAGGGGGTGGGAGGAAAGGCAACCACCACGACTAAGTCATGGCTATGTATTCTCTCCTTCTTCATTCTGCTCCTCTTTAGAGCTGGCTGCATTCCTTTCTCCCTAGACACCATCTCTAGCTGGACCCGACCTTCCCCTCTTCCCTTCAACACACATGCACACACCTCTGGGCAGCCATGCTTGGAAGGCTGCTGAGAGTAAGCTGGTGAAACCAACTGTGCGAATATGTCCTTAGAGGATAATATCCTTTTTAAAGGGGATAAAATCATTTTAAAGAGATTGGAGGGGATTAATTTCTAGAGAGGACTTCAAACGCCACGCTAGCCTACTGAGTACTGATGTTTGGGGACGAGCAATTGCACATACAGTTGGCAGTAATTTAACTGGTGAAAGACGGCATCTCCTGTGACTATCTTTCTGCACCACATGAAGGGGTGCAGTATCCAGAGTGTTGGTAAGAACCACTGGTTAAAACTGAGAACACGACAGCTGGGGATGAAGGACTGATGTCTCAGAGCCTCTATGGCCCAGTTTTCTGCCCATGATCGTGTTCTCTTCATTAGCTGCTTTTAACAGGAAAGTGGGGTTAGCTAAGCCTGCAGACAGCAGGAGCTGAGAGAGCTAAGGAAAGGCAAATGGTTAAGCTTCAGCTGTAAGCAAAAGTTGCTGTACCTGAGTAACTGCTAATGGGTAAAACGGTTAATAATTGATTTGGCTGTAAAATCTTTGAATGTTATAAACAGAGTGAAGGAGCAACTCATACAATGAATAGCTCAAGGAATTTGTTTTTGATAAAACTAATTTAAGGCAGTTTTCTACAAAACTTATTAATATAAAGAACTTTTTGTTCTGTTTTGTTTTGGTTTGTTTTTAGACAGAGTTTCTCTTTGTAGCCCTGGCTGTCCTGAAACTTGCTCTATAGACCAGGCTGGCCTCGAATTCACAGAGATCCGCCTGTCTCTGCCTCCTGAGTGCTGGGATTAAAGGTGTGCACCACTACTGCCTGCCAAGAACATTTTAAGAAATCTCAGAGGGTAACAAAAATTTTATGGTTAAGAAACAGTTAACCACACTGGCCCAGAGAATTAAAATTGATTTCCTTGTCAAAGACTTTCTTCCTCTTGGTTGAGACTTTTGCTGTTGCTGTTGGACCTCTGTGCCTTGGGGTAGCATTTTGCCATCATCAGCATTAAAACCTTGCTGGGTTAATGTGTAGGTACTATAACGTGTATATAGATATTACAAATATATGCAAGCACTGTAACGTAAGTTAAAGATTAGAAAGCTTCCATCTGTAAGAGAGTCGACATGCAAATTCAGGATTCAAAGAAATCTGCAGACAGACAGAACAATAAAGCACTGGTCCTGCACTTCATAGTTGTGTGATGTTCTACAAACAGTCTCCTTCACTCTCACAGCCCCATCAGGAGGTGGCAGCCGCAGGCCCTTCCTGCTTCCTTCTGCTCTTCCAGAGCACACGAAACATCTGAAAGCCAGGCTCTAGGAGGGGACACTGCCAGTCTAGAATGATCCTATGCTTGGCAACTTCCCATGACCATTCGTTCTCACACAAGTCACAGAATCTAGACAGAACAGCTCTCACTTTGCCTTGGCCTCTCGCTTGTCTGATAGATGACCTTTCTCAGGGAAAACAAAGAACAGAAAGCTTTTGTTAAAGGTGAAGCCAGCCTCTCCATCCGCTATGCTGGAGTCTCAGGCTACCGGGCCTCCCTCTAGCCACATCTTCCTAACACTCTTTACATCCAACAAAACCAAACAAAAACCTCCACGGGGATTACCATTTCCCAAGACTGCTGCACAGAGCAAGCGCATGAGGGACAAAAATAACATTTCAGTTTGCTATGTACTGAACACTAACACCAGAGCTAAACCGGCTGCCACAATAAAATGATGGTAGGGGCTGCACCGCATAACTGCCATGTTCGCACAGGGCAAAACCCGAGTGGGAGGAAAACGAAGCGGCTCCATTTAAAAAGTATTGCATCAAAGATGTATTTGTATCTGGATTGTTGAAATATAAAAGCATTGGGAAATACAATTCAAGTGGCAATGAGTGTTGGGTGTTGCTTTTATTTTACGTGTAAATTATGAGGTCATAGTACTTTAAGATTTCATGGCCTTCTGATAATGCCATTTTTAGAGGAGACAAAAATTAAACAGAGACTAATCCACTTGTCCAAAGAACAGAATTTTATAATGTAATCCTAAAATGACAAAAACATTGAAGAACAAGGATGGAACCAAATATGCTAATTACTAAACAAAACAAATGCCATATGCAAGCATGAAGAATTTTCAGAAATCTTTTTTAAAACATTAATTATATGAAAGTTAAAATTACCCATAAAATTAATTACCTCTTTTTGATTAAAATTAAAGAAGAACTTGAGTCAAATAGCAAACGCAGTTCGAGGTAAATAGCCCATAAGGTACTTGTTGGGCAAAGCTTACAAGAGATTGGCTCGTCTTGGTTGCCTTGGTGTTGACAAGGCGTTCTTTGTCACCAGGCCTCTTACCCATCACATTCACATCTGCTCCACAAATGCCACAGGGCTTACGACAGTGCCATCCTTACAGAGCAAACCACAACGCTATCCCCTCAGAGCTGCTGTCTCCAGAGTGGCAGAAAGTACGTCTGCGGGCAGTATTTACCTTCATCCTTTAACTGATCGGCCTTCCCCACATCTTCAGGCACCGAGTTTGAAAGGGGCACGATGTCATTCTGAAACGAAATCAAAATGTGCTTCTTTTTCACTACACAAAAAGTCATCCGACCAATGCCAGACACGGGCATGACCACTGGGCTACACTGCCGGCACGCTGGTTTTGCCCCTTTCATTTTACTTTGAGGTAGGGTCCTTCACAGTAAGATGCCTAGGCCATCCCTGAGCCCACTTGATAGCCCAGATGAGCATCAAACCTGTGATCCTCCTGCCTTTACGTTAGAATTCCAGGTCCAGCTTTCATTGCCCCCCACTCCACCAAATGCTTTTCCCATAGCCAGAAATTCCATTTCACGAACAAATTGTGGAATTGATATACAAAGAATAAGAATAGAAGTAGAAACTTCGATTTTCATTTCCCTGATCGCTAAGGAAGTTGTACATGACTTTAAGTGTCTTTTGGCCATTTGAACTTCTGTTGAGGATTCTCTGTTCTATTCAGGACCCGGGAGTTCACCAAATCCAGGTGGATTGGGACTGAACAAGCATGTGATCAAACTGGACTCTCTGAATGTGGCTGACAATGGGGGCTGACTGAGAAGCCAAGGACAATGGCACTGGGACTTGTTTCTACTGCATGTACTGGCTTTTTGGGACCCTAGTCTATTTGGATGCACACCTTCCTAAGTCTAGATAGAGGGGGAGGACCTTGTACTTCCCACAGGGCAGGGTACCCTGCCCTCTGTTAAGACTGGAGGGGAAAGGAAGAGGGGGAATGGGGGAGCGGGAGGGAAATGGGAGGAGGGGAGGAAGTGGAAATTTTTGAATGGAAAAATTAAAAAAATAATAATAAATAAACTAAAAAAGAAAGGAAAAAAGAAGTAGATATTTCTGGAATAGAGTGCTTTTATCCTAAGACATGTATCTTAACTACTGTTTATCAATAAAAGGGCATCTATAATGTGATTATTTAAAGACATTTTAAAAAATGTGCGCGCACACACATTCACACACTAAGACTGGGAAGGTATATGCCAAAAGTTAACAGTATTAATATTTGGAAATAATCATTTCACTCTCTGGTTTGTCCAGTGCTTTAAACAACAGTCAAGCAGTGAATAATAGGTAAGATGGGCAACAAGATGAAATTCTGCACCAGCGCCTCCTCAAACCTCTCGGGCATAAATTTCAAATCAAAGGTTTCTGAAAGCAAACAGAACATTCAGGCCTACTATGACAATGCAAACTTTTGTATTTTCGCATTTATGGAAGACATTTTAAAAATTACATCATTTTTAACTTCACTCTAAAGTTAAAAATAAGTCTACAATATTGAAAAAATAATTTGTAGCTCTTATGCCAACAAACTACATTTAAAATACAAGGTAACCCTTTGTCTGGACTAAAGTTTCAAGAAAAGTGATAAAGTGAACATGGAAATATACTTTGCTAATTAGAGATAAATACGCACAAGTACAAAATCACTGACAAAGAATTTGACTTTCAACTTTTTAAAAAAAGAAAAGAAAAGGGAAGTGGTGGCGCATGCTTTTGATCTGAGTACTCGGCAGGCAGAGGCAGGCAGATCTCTAAGTTTGAGGCCAACCAGGTCTACAGAGTGAGTTCCAGGACAGCCAGGGCTACACAGAAAAAAAAAAACAAACAAACAACAAAAACCAACAACAACACCAAAAAACATCAAACAGGACTGGAGAGATGGCTCAGAGGTTAAGAGCACAGCTGCTCTTCCAGAGGTCCTGAGCAACTACATGGTGACTCACAACCATCTGTAATGAGATCCGAGGCCCTTTGACATCCAGACACACATGCAGACAGAGCACTCATACCTAAAAAGATACACAAATAGATAAAACTTAAAAACACCAAACAAACAAAAACCCTATAAAACATAAAATATTAAATTAAAAAGACACAGAGCTGGGTGGTGGTGGCGCACACTTTTAACCCCAGCACTTGGGAGGCAGAGATAGGCAGATCCCTGAGTTCGAGGCCAACCTGGCCTACAAGAGCTAGTTCCAAACAGCTAGGGCTGTTATGCAGAGAAACCCTGTTTTGAAAAACAAAACAAACAAATAAAAAAACCAAAAAGGATAAATACATAGATAGATAGATATAGATACATAGATAGATAGATGATAGATATAGATAGATGGAGATATAGACTGATGGAGATATAGATAGAGAGAGAGATAGATAGAGATAGATAGATAGATAGATAGATAGATAGATATAGATAAATAGATGGAGATAGATATAGATAGATGGAGATATATATAGAGAGAGATATAGAGAGATAGATAGATAGATGCAGATAGATAGATAGATAGATAGATAGATAGATAGATAGATGGAGATAGATGATAGATATAGATAGATGGAGATGATAGATAGATAGATAGATAGATAGATAGATAGATAGATAGATAGATAGATAGATGCAGATAGATAGATAGATAGACAGACAGATAGATAGATAAAAAGATGCAGAAGCAAAGTTGAGCATTCAAGAGTAATCACTGCTTAACCAATTCCAAGACACCATGCCTATTGCTCTACAGAATCTGCTTCTAGCCTTCCATTTTACAACACCCAACAAACCCATGTGGTTTATTAATTTAAAAATGAATCATTTGGGTCAGAAAAAAATGCACAATTAAAATTGATTATAATTTATTTTCTTTTCCAACTCCTTAACTTTTAAAAATGAAATCACAGTTTTACACTGAAAATTAAATGTGTTGGCAACTGTTAGATACTTTAAATAAAGGGAACAAGTCCATTTTGTATATATATAAACTTAACTAGGGGACAGGAAGAAAAAAGCAAAATTGTAAAAGTGAGTGACTAATACCACATTCAACCACATTTGATGAGACAAACTCTTTCATCACAGTGATGTCAGTGCTGACCATTATGATGTCAAAGCTGCTCTGGACACACTTTAGACTTCCTATGCTGAGTAGAAGCACAGGAGTAGAGCATGAAGTCCCAAGGGTAGACCTGGGTACTAAAGGATGATGCTACCACAAATAATATCCTGAAGATGTCACAGGAAGTCAATCTCAACCAATTCCGTTTAAAGAGAATACAACCAATCTCTCAATTAGGGGCAACAAGAGAGTTCCAGCTGAAGTGCTTTATCCAGGGGAGTATAAAAGTCAACTGGATGTTCCTGGGAGACAGTAACCATGGTAATCCGTGGTGGAACTTCAGAACTAAGTCAGTGGAGACACTAGCTCGAGAACAAGCAAATTTCAAGTGCTGTCTGAGGCACAGCCCTTGGGAAGCTGAGCATAAAGATCTGCTTCAGTCATGGTTTTATTTGGCAACTGAAGCAGGGTGTCTCAGCAGGCCACAAGCTTGGACACCATGGAGAGGACAAACAGTTCATCTTAATGAATCAAAGTGAAGACAAAAAGGAAGAGCAGAGATAGGCAACACCTCTCATCCTGCCATATGAGTTCATCTGTGTGGCAAGTTAGCCCGTACCTGCATCATTCTCTTCTAAGTCTAAAACTACCAAATTCTCTAGTTCTAGAAACAGAGTGTGGGGGAACGCAGCCACATGTACCATCAGCACCATCCACTCAAAGCTGAAGTTAACACGTCCTGCGCCGGCATCACTCCCAAACACTGCATCCTGCAAATCTCAAGTTCAGCACTTTGGGTGCTGGGAACATAACCCCGGTCTCCTGCACTAGCAGGATATGTTCGTAACTGCTCAGCAACCTCTCCAGCACCACAGACCTTGGAGATTTAAAAATAAACTATGAAAGACTTGTAGGTAGGCAAGGCGAGACTGTGAGGATAGCGACTAACATGCACATCTAAAGTATGATAAGCGAGGTACATTTTAGTTCCTAGATAATAGCCAGGAAGAAGCTGATTATTGGTAGACATATCCCCTCAACGCTTAAAAGCCCATGATAAACTGGGCGATGGTGGTGCATGCTTTTAATACCAGCACTTGGGAGGCAGAGGCAGGCGGACCTCAGAGTTTGAGGCCAGTCTGGTCTACAGAACGAGTTCCAGGGTAGTCGGGGACAGTCAGGACTACATGGAGAAACCCCATCTCAAAAAAAACCAAAAAGAAAAAAAAAAATAGGCCAAGATAAAACTGGATCATACTTGCAACAAATACTATTGAGAAGGAAAAAAAAAATGCCAACATACCTTACAGAGGGAGTTTGTGAACATCTCTGTCAAAGGCCGTGAAACTGCTAGATGTGTGTCTTCTGGACTGATCTTAAACACCGTCTCCAAGCACTGAATTGCAACTTGAAATAAAATAAGGGCAGGGGGATTAGCAACTTTAAAAAGGAACCTTCTGTTTTTCCTTACAGGAATGTAATCTATGGTAAATCAGTGTTTACGGCCAAAGAACAGGAGGAGAACTAATTGGTCCAGCTGCATAGAGATTTCTATTTATAGACGAGCTATCAGTGGTCTCTTATTTCTCACTAAACAGTAAGTGTTAGCTAGAATATAATTTCTGAACATACATAGTAAATCATATTCTTGCTGAAGGCTAGCAGAAAGAAGAGCATATCACTAACACTTTACATTCCAACACTAATACCTAATTAGCCACCAGTGCATTAAACAAACTTAAAGTGTTATATATCTTCCATATATGAAAAACAAGATTTTCAACTTGATGAAAATTAGTAAAAGAAACGTAATACCTGGCCCAAAGCAGGGACTAAATATTAATCCTGGCATAGTAACATAAAAATAGGTCTGTTTTAAAATATTCATGCATGTAAGTAAATTTGTTACGTGCCTACTTATGTGTAAAGTTCTGCTCCAAGGTGCTAGAAGAACAGCAATAAACATAACAGGACAAACAAATCACTGTCCATATTATAAAGCAAAATACATAGCCTGCGAAATGATGACAGCTGCCTCATCTATTTTTGGTGGAGGACAAAATAACTGGTTGGTACAGCAAGGGTACAAGGTACAGACTGATGCAAAGACACGAAGGGAGATTATGTAAGAATCAGAGACTTAACAGATCACAAGGCAGCCTCAATGACATTTTTAAAGAGTGGGACTCGGAGTGGGACTCGGGGCAACTGGCAGACAGAGGGCTTTCAAGGCTTTAGTGAAGGAAAATGACTGTTTAAAGCTAAAAGACTGGTAGGAAGGCTGAGGACGGGCTAGAGAGAGAAGCAGAAAACCAGGTGGGTTCCCACTCAAAGGATACACACAGCTGAGCAGCCCAGGGCAGGGGCAGTCAGGAGAAGCATTCTGTCCTCTCTGCAAGGACCCTTTGAGGGGCCAAGAGTGGTTCTTCCTCTGATTGTGTTCCAGCTGGGAAAGAAACTAACTAAGCACATGGCCAAAATAACCCTTGTCCTTCCCACACTCCTAAATAGATTCATCCACATGTTAAAAGACTTGTAAAAGCTACTTGTATTTTAATTGTGGTCTTGAGAAAGGAGCTGGTCATAAAATAAATACTATTGCTTTAGGCAGTCACAGAAAAGCTATCCTTAGAGAGGGCCTGAAGAAAGCACCTAGTTCTAAGCAATACAAAGCAAAATATCTCTTGGGGAGAAAATACTCTATTTACCTAGACTATCGCCTTTTCCTTTCTGTGTTTTGATACCTTCACCTCCTCAGTAGCTAGAACTACAAGAATGTGGCATTCTCCTTTGCTATTTCTCCCAAGCAGATGAAGATGCATTTAAAATATTGGATTGCAAGTAAATTTGTTCTCGGTGCCATGACACATAGTTACAATAATAAACATGTATGCCTATGTATTTGTTTACTCTTGCAGCCTCCATCCTGGATCAGAATGGCATTCTTTACTGTGCCGTCTGCTTTGTAGGGTTCCGTTACCGGAGAGATTGCTCTATGTCATATGCCCTGGCATGCAGGTATCTCATGTTAGACCATCTCCTTGAAGACAAGGCCTATCTTATTCCTCTCTGACTTTAACAGAGTCTGGCAAGTCAACAATTCCAATGGTCAACAATTGTAATCTGTTGGTTTCCTTGTCTGCAGTAAAAATCATATTTTAATTTCCAAGGAAATTTAAAATTATCAGATCTAGGGCAGACAGTGTTTCTTCTGACCATCATCCAGTTACCAAAACTAAAACAGCAAAACCTAAGCATAAGCTCACAAACACAGAAATAGATCAAGAGGACAAAAACAAGCCATTAACCACAAATCAGGCCATGGAACTTCAGAGCTAAACAGACAGGTATAGATTCTCTTCAGGAACATTCGATGGGAAGGGGTTGATGTATTTTGCCCAATAGACTTAGAAACCAAGATAAAGACCAGAGAAGTCCAAGCCCAGGATTATGGGATTCAATCCAACCAATGCATATGGAGCACCTATCACATGCCAGGCCCCTTTCTAGAAGCTTGCTATCCCAGTGAATCAAACAGAATAGAACCTTAATCTCTTGGAGAAGAGGACTAGAAATAAGAAACAAGAATAAGGAGGACGGGGTGAGGGGGTGAAGGGGGGAAGCGGGAGCTGAGCCGGATGCAGACTGTAGATTTAACTTAGAGTTCAGGGCAGGCCTCCTTGAAAAACAAATCTGGCAGACTTGGAGGAGATGGAAGTGTTATCACTACAGCAGGTACAGATGATGGGAGGCTATTCCAGGCCAAGGAAACAGCCAGAGCAAAAGCCTGTAGGCACAAGGATCTGGGGCCTCCTGAGTAAGGAAGTTAATTTGGCTGAAACCAAATGAGAAATGGTAGTTGAACAATATGTCCAAATTATATAGATCCTTTATACAATGACGAAGAAACAATAGGAGTCCTGGCAAGATTCTGCATAGAGAGCAACAGAATCTGCCACAGTCTTAAGAGAGGACGAATTTGGATGATCCGAGGAGGCAGAACCGGCGAAGAAAGACCAGTTAGGGGTTATCACAGTAGAACAAGCAGTAAGCAGTTTCAACCAGGGGAGACACCAATGGAAGTGGTAAAAGGTGGTTAAACTCAAATTTCATTTTATGGTTTTGTTTGTTTGGTTTTTGCAGTACTAGGGACTTGTGCACAGAGAGGCACATAAGGCCCCTCTATGGCTGGATTATATTCCCTAACCCCTGACTCAAGATGTATTTTGGAAGTATAGACTTTTAGTCCTGGTGTGGTGGTGGCACACACCTTTAATCCCAGCACTCAGGATGCAGAAGCAAGTGGATCTCTATGAGTTTGAAGCCAACCTAGGCCATAGAGTGAGTTCTGGCCAGAGCATACAATGAGAGACCTTGGGTTAAAAAAAAAAAAAAAAAAAAAAAAAAAAAAAAAAAGACAGGCTGATTTTTGAAGGCAAGAAGGTTTATTAACAGTTAGATGTAGAGTATGAGAAAAACAAGCCCCTAGAACAATGCCCAAGTTCTTGGCTAAGGCAAGGGAGTGCTGGAGCTGCTCTCTCTGAGAAAGGGAAGCAGTGGAGAGAACAGATTTTGGGTGGGAGGACTGTGAGTTCAGTTTTGGCAATGGTAATTTTGAGATGCCTACTAGACTTGCAAGTGGAGCTATGTGGTGGGAAGCTGGATATAGAAGTCTGGGTTTAGAAGAAAGGTCTGGACTGGGGTTTCAGTTCTAAGAACTGTTAGCCTATAAATTCGGGGCACCTCAGGCAAATAAGTTAAATTCTCTCACCAGAGAAATGAGTGAAGAGAGTGACAGGAAGAAAACCAAGCGGTCAAGTATAGACACGACAGGTCAGGAGAGGGACTCAGCCATGGGGAGAAAGAGCAAGAAATGAGCCGAGATGCTAACCACGGGACTATGAGAGAAGTAAAGTACGTGAGATGAGATGAAGGAAGGAATTAAGTCAGATAAAGAATAAGAACTGTTCAACTAAACACAGAAATCACTATTGCCCTTAATGAAGGTAGAATGGATGGAGATAAAGGATGAGAAAATTCTTAAAATTAAGAAATAGAAGAATTGGAGAAAGTAAGTATAGATAACAATTTCAAACGGTTTTGTTACAAAGGAAGACAATCAAATCAGATAAGAGGGACTGGGTACAATGACAAGAATATCCATGTTAGGATATTATTTTTTATTGTCTGTGTTTGGGTGTTTAGGCTGTATGTACACTTGACAGTGCACCATATGTGCACATGGTGCCTTCACAGGTCAAAAGAGCTAGAGACAGTTGTGAGCCGCTGTGTGGGTGCTCGGGATTGAACTCAGGTCCTCTGGAAGAACTCCAGTGCTCTAAACTGCTGAGCTAACTCTCTTATTTTCACGTGTGTGTGTGTGTGTGTGTGTGTGTGTGTGTGTGTGTGTGTACCTATTGTAAACAGGATGCCCTCAAGGGACCAGAAGGGGGTTTCAGATTTCCCTGAAACTAGGGCTACTGGTGGAAGTGAACCGCTCAGTATAGGCTGGGAGCTAACCCAGGTCCTCTCTAAGTACAGCAAGCGTTCTTAAGCACTGAGTCATCTCTCTAGCCCTATTCAATTTTCTTTTCTGCGTTTTTTTTTCCATAATGAAAGGGGAACTATTGGTACATTTATGATTGGATGAAAATGATCCAGCAGATAAAAATTTGAAGAAGTAGGACAAAAGGGTAGAGAATCTACAGTAAAATCCTAGCTGGTGAGATGGGATGGGACAAAATGTGCCAGTAGAGAGATTTCTCTGAGAAAGGAATACCACCTACGGTAATAGGCAGGCAGATAGGCAAAGCCTGTGGGTCTTGTCAGTGAGTGAATATAAGGAGTGTGTAAGTTGGTAGATGCTGTTTTCTTATCATTTCTTTTATTCTGTTTGTTTGTTTGTTTACGGTGAAGGAAGCATCTAAGGGTAAAGACTGAAATGGAAGTCTGGCATCTCAGAAGATGAATGAGATTATTAGAATGACTATCTAGGATAATAGAAAGGATGAATAAGTAGATGAATGAGTGAGGAACAAATAAATACCCTGGTCACCCAGCAGCACTAAAAGTTTGCAGTCATGAATTAATATAGTCAGTCAGCAAAACTGTACATTTTGGTCCATTAATTTATAGTCAAATGGATATAGACACTGAGTAGGTAGAAAATAAAAATTAAGGTTTGGCTTTTCAGGACAGGAGAAATAATACAAGAAAATATCATAATGATCTGCCACAGGGTTAACAAGTAAGAAAGAGGTAGGGAAAAGTATGGGATCAACAGATTGGAGGGGTTGGTCAAGGAACTGTTGAGATATGGATACTAGAGAGAGTGTGCAAGAAACAGACAGAAGAAGCCAGGAAGTAAAATGCTTAAGATAGAGCTTGCTGCTGGAACACAATTTGGGAATGATTCAGTCTAGGAAAGGGCTCTGCATCTCATCACCCGACACTTTAGATCAGATCTTTCCCTGTTATCAAGGCCTGGCTTGTGCAGTGTTGAGTGTTTAGCATCATCGATGGCTTCTTCCCACGAGATGCCAGGAATACCAGCCTCCCCAAAGGTCGTGACACTCAAAAATGTGTCCAGACTTTGCAAAATGACCCTCAGTTCAGAAACGCCGACCTAGTGTATAGTGAAGTGGCTGAGATCAGGGGGAGGAGAAAAACACAAGAGCCCAGTGGGAGAGAACTGCAAGGATCGTCCTGGAGCTTTTCAGGAGCGGAAAGAGCTAAGATGGGAGCAGAGCTTGCAAGGGTGACAGCGTGCTGGAACGGCAACAATCAAAAGTGAAGCAGATGTCAGAGATGACAACAATTAGGAGGAGGGGATGACATAATCTGGTAACAAACCTCAAAGCTGATGAAGCACAGCTCCACGACAGTGGTAAATCTGGAGCTAGAACGGCAGAGCCTTTCCCGAGGCGTTTCTAAATGTCTAGAAGGTGGGCAGACACCTCCACATGACTTCGTGCTCAATTAAATTAGACTCACAGAGTCAAAAATAGGGGTCAGTCACAAACAATTGGCACCATTTCTGACTCCATATATAACAAACAGCTGAAGGCACATATTTTTGGCTGAATGCCATTCTAAAAATAGGGCACAACATCTTGGTTTTTAAAATACTCTCGATTCTCTTTCTGCTTCATAAAAACACCATACCGCCTTAGATTAGAAAAAATATATCTCTTGTTACATGATTGCCTTCCTCTGTTGCCACGGAGCAACCACAGCTAAGACTTTCCTCTGACAGCCAAACTACCTTCATCTTCACACAGTCTGACCGTCAGGGAGGACACAAAGTCCTTAGTATTAAACGGGCTAATTGCTAAGTTCTCCCACTGTGCCTCACCTGCTCCTCTCACTGACACCTGGAAAGACTTCATCTCACCAGACGAGTTAGAACAAATGCCCAACTTTGATTTGCACCTATTTAAAGCAAATCTACAAAGAAAGTACTCAGAATTAATAGGCAAGTCCCCTCTCCAGGAAGAGCAGCTCGGAGACGGGAAATTCAAACTGCTGTTTATTAAGCTTTCCCCCAATGAGTTCTCATTGCACCAATTAAGTCCTCGGACCGCATAGGCTTACTGAACTTTCACCAGGCCATCGGTCTGCATCATTCTATCTTCTTATAGCTATACGGAATTTACATTTCCTAATGCATAAACATGAAGCACAAAGATGGTATCAAGGAAATACATGTGCTTCTCCAAACCGGATCACGTTCACAGGCTGCTGAATCCAAGATTGAAAGCTCACATAAAACAGGGGCAAAATCCTTTCATTTCCCAAAGTAGTATTTGCTAGCGCTCTGACATGGTATAATTACTTAGATTTCTTTCACAGTGCTATAGCAATGACTAAGGTATTTTCAAGTGTTCTTCTGAATGAGATCCTCTGCTTATTAGAAAAATGAGGGGGGAACAATCTTTGAACTATGAACTGGGATTTAAACCTCAGCTTTGTTACATAGTAACTGTTCTGTTACTTAAATCATCTGATCTCATTTCCTCATCTTTTACGTGGGAACAATGTTAACCTAGTTCTCCTGAAGAAAAATGTTCCTAGAATATGCTTCTGACAATATTTTTCAGTAAACAAGCAACAGTCCTATTTTTATTAGTTAAAACAAGTCTCGGAAAATGGAAACAACACATCTAGTTAAGTCTCTCAACAAAATATTCTGATTTTGTTATTAAAAATCATAAACTTGGCTATTTTAATCTTTCTTTATAATTACAACACGAACACAAAGAACTGGTACCTACCTTCCAAACTTTCTTGTTCATCAGAAGTATATGCATCCATCTGACTTTGTTCCCGCAAGAAACGAATAATTGCATAAACTAGAGGCTTGACCGATGACATTTTAGAAGCTTAAATACCTCCTTCATGAAAAAAGACAAAGAAAATATCAACGGTCATATGCTATGTTAAAAGCATTAAAAATAAAAATATTCATTACCTTGATCTCTTCTCTCTTTAAAGTGTCAAGAAAGCAAAAGTTGTTACAGTAATGTATTCCACATGCTCATTCAAACCCAGCACTTTTAAACCGTGTTGAGGCTTGCCTCGGTAAAAAGACATGTTTTCAAAACAAGTGTAGCAAAGCTTAGAACTCACTCTGTCTTAACAATGTCTATGATACAGATACAAGAAAGTATAGGAGTGCAGACCCAGGGAGAACCATCCTTGAAAGGCCTCACTTTTAATTGAGGGAGATTTAGTACTGCTGACTCAGAAGGCGAGACACAATGAGCATCTTCCTTTATTCCAAGAGATGTTTCTTTTTATAATGTATTAATAATTTACACTCCACTACTTTTGTAGGTTACTTGCTGATGACCGGGCTCTGTGGAAAGGTTGCTCAACCACTGAGTGCTATTGTTAATAAACGGCGTTCCTATTTAATCAACACACTGCTCAGAAATCACCGTCTAAACCGACGGATACTACAAACCGACCTGCCCTGCCTGCAGTAGCTGTGCTCTCGTGGACAAGCTGGAAGCTCCTGGCCCCGTTCATTCACATGGAATACTATGCATCTAAACAGTGGCGCTGGGCCAGGCGGCATTAATGGCTTATTTCCACTAAATCGCATCAGCAATCTGCTCCCCGGGATCCCTAATTCACAGCCAGGGTGTGGTACCGGCCGCTGGGATGTTTATTGGCTTTGTACTTCTTTTAAAGCCGAGCCCAGTCTCTAGGCCAGAGAGGTTATTACACGTTCCGACTAAGGCCCGGGGGCAAAAGGGGGGGGGGCAGAAGGGGAAAACAGAATGGGGGGCTGGGGGAGCTGTCCAACCTCCTCCAAGCTTCCTCTCCTACATCTCCAATCACATCCACCTCCCACTCCATGGTTCTCTCCCCGCTGCACCCCGGCTTTGCCTCAGCCCAGACCGGGTTTGCACGGGGTGCGCGGTGCAGGCCTCCATCTGGGGCTGCAGGAGACGCACCCTTTCCAGACAGAAGCCCCTTACCAGGCAAAAGGACAAGAGACGACGACTGCAGGTCCGGAGTCGTCGGGAAGCGGGGCGACTTGCCCCCGCGGTCCTCGGGGCTTGAGCGGCGCTCTGGATGGCAGAACTGGTCTCCCAAACTTCCCCGGCTCCTACACCGCCGCCGCCCCCTCAGCCCACCCGGCTGCTCGCTAGGCTCTCCGAGCTGGTTCTTGCTGGATCCGCCCCTGGGGCGGAGCAGGGCACGAAGTGGGTGGGGGTGGAGGCGGGACAGGGAGAGAGGCGGAGCGAGAGGCGGGGCCGCTCCGGGGGCGGAGCCGGATGCGGGGCGGGCCGAGGGGCGGGGCCGCGGGCGCAGGCGTGGGGCTGCAGCACGTGGGAGGGCGCTGGCAGGGCTGGCCGCGGCGTCTTGAGCTCTGGTCTCCGCGGCTAGGCCCACTCTCGGCTCCCGGGCCCCGTAGATTCCACCGCCCGCCTCCCGCAACCACAGACCGGAGGACCACGCGCCCGCTGCTGCCGGCCCCCCGGCGTGCCCATGATCACCCTGTGCCTTTCGGCTGTGCGAGGCCTCCACAGGTACTCTGGTGGGCGGGTTAACCTTGACCGTGGGCAGGGTGGGGTCGTCTGTCCGCCAGTGCCTTGGGGCCTGGTGCAGCCCTGTCGTACCCCGGCGATGCTCCTGGGACTGTCCCTTCCCGCTGCCTGCTTGGTGGACCCCGTGGGGACACCTGGCACGGCAACCTGAGGCCACCTTTCCCTCCCCGCCTCCCTCAGGAGGCCATCCTTTCCCCTTTGTTTGGGATTGCTTCAGCCGCAGTCTGTGAGAATGGTGGTTCACAGACCTAACCCAAAATAAATACCAAGAGACAGCGCGACGTTCCCTTCCGAACTGCAGACGTGAGAAAGTGCCGCAGCTGGGTACTCGGGAATAAAGCATTTCCATACGCACCTCTTGTATATGTTAGCGTTCCGGGCGTTTAATATGCACCCGGGACCGTTGTGATTTTGATACTTGTTTCCGTCCTTGCTTTCTAACTTCATTTTTATTTTCTTCCTTACCATAAAACATTCGGCCTCTTACCCTGGCAAATTGACATGGCCCAGAATTGTTGCTTGGATACCGTTTGGGGCAGCCGAGGCTGCTGCTTTGACTTTCTTCCTAGCGCAGCTCTAACCACACCCCTTTGCTACAGACCAGTAGCAAAATGGTGAGGGAATTAAATTCTTCGCACGGATATGCCGGTTTTCGGAAACAATGCCTCCACTTCTTCCACTGTCAAATCTGCCCTACACTAAGTGAGACTTCAACAGAAAAAAAAAAAAAAAAAAAAAGAACTTGGTGATTTTTATAGAGGCGCACTAAACTACGTTAAACCGTCAGCATTTCTGCTTTTCCTGGTTTTCTATTGTGCTTTGCCACTCATCTGCGTGGATCTTTGTGTTCCTTAGTCCTTGCAGCTGCTGTGCACCCAGGGGACAATAGTGATTCTGAAGAGTTCCGTGATGACTGTGGTCATTCTTTGGGCGGAATTTGTTGTTGTATTTCTGGTCTCCTGGCTGGAAGTGGTGTAGCTGTCAAATGAAAGCTGTACCTGGAAATGAAGATCTTCACTTAGAAAAGCAAGAAGAGAGAATAAATTTCCATTATAAGACAGATAGTTCTCTTCGCTAACTTTTTAATATTGGGACCCCCTTTACCTTTGAAAAATGGCTGAGAACCTAGGAACATTAATTTAGTTTTTGTCGATTTTATCCACCCATAGTTAACCATATAAAATGAAAAGTGGAGCAGTTTTAAAGGACTAATATATTTATCAAGTAATAATTACATTACATGCATATTTTTCCATTCATCTGTCAGTGGGCACCGAAGTAACAGTACAAAATAGCTTGATTCCTAATTAATGAAATTAATATAAATTAATGAAATTAATATAAACCTCTACATTTAATCTATTTCTCTATTCTATTTTGATTTAAGAAGGAAAGTCTTACATCATACTCATTTGTAGTTGGAAAGAAAATATTCTAATAACTTCCTTAGGTACCCATGGGCAGTCTTCTTTATCACACCAACGTGGGGCAGATGGTGGTGTTTAAAGGGTGGGTTGTGGAGTGGAATTGGAAGTGTGGACTACTGTGTTCTTCTCACTCTGCTGCATTGAAATCCGCTCGGCGCACCTTATATTTTAAATGGAGAGTGTGCACTCCGCCTGACTTTGTAGCATCAATCACAGTTCATTTGGATATTAATGGCTGTGTTACGTAGTTCTGATGTTGACGTATTCTGTATAGACTATCAAATGATCACATTCCTCAATGTTATCCATTTTGTTAGAACTCTTCAGGTGTTAATGTAGTAGACAGGATTCTAGTTTTCATTTGAAAGCTAGATTTATTTATTTATTTTGGTTTTTGGAGACAGGTTTTTTTCTGTAGCTTTGTAGCCTTTCCTAGAACTAGTTTTGTGGATCAGGCTGGCCTCGAACTCACAGAGATCCCCCTGCCTCTGCCTCCGGAGTACTGGGATTAAAGGCGTGCGCCACCACCGCCCGGCTGAAAGCTGGAATTTTATTAGTGATATATGTTTTCATACTTTTCTTTGAAGTGACGGTCTCACTTTTTTACTTTTCTGGTTTTTTTCTTTTTTTCTAGACAGGATCTTGCTGTCTAAAGCCCATGCTAGCCTTGAATTCAGATCCTCTTGTTTCAGCCTCCCAGTTGCTGAGATGACAAATATGAGCCACATTACACACCTGCTAGTGTTCTGTCAAAGTAACCTGGAATGTTTTGTTTGGGAGTGTTGTGAACTGAACCCAGAGCATTGCGCTAATTGGGCAAGCAGAATAATTCTGATCTGTTTGTCATTAAAAACAGTGTATATGAAAATAGGATAGATAGATAGATAGATAGATAGATAGATAGATAGATAGATAGATGGATAGATAGATAGGTAGATGGATAGATAGATAGGTGATAGCCAGGTAGTGGTGGCACAGCCCTTGGAAGGCAGAGGCAGGTGAATCTCTGTGAGTTCATGGCCAACTTGGTCTACAAAGCGAGTACTAGGACAGCCAGAGCTATTACACAGAAAAACCCTATCTTGAAAAACCCAAAATAAATAAAGAAAATCAGTCATAGTCACACTTTTCTGTAATCTGAGCATTGGAGACTGGGACAGTAGGATCAAGAATTGAAGGCTAGTCCAGAGTATATCGCAAGACCCAGTATCAAAAAAATTTTTAATTCCTAAAAGAGTTTAAAGGGTATTTCATGAAAAGAAAGGGAGGAAAAAAATATAACTTGACTCACGGTTTGTTCATTTTCATAACTGCTTTGATTTGAGCAGCCAGTTTTTCTGAAACACCATTATACTCGGGTATTCAGAAGTGCTTATGTGTGCCTGACTGAAGAGCTGAGACTTTAAAATAAACAATATTTAGTGTCACAGCAAGAGTATCCTGCAGTGCAACTGAGATTCTTTTTAACCTGAGTGGCCTTGAACTTGTCTACCAAGGGGAGTGATGGTTTTGAGTGCACAGAAGGCAAGAGTTGATCCACCATTGTGTTGCATTATCATTATAAATGTCTATGGCAAAATCAGTGTGCTTCCGTATTTGGAAGATTCTTAACCTCATGCTCTCCCTGGCCTGGCCTCATGGTCCTTTCTGCAACACTATGACTTTAACATCTGCACTCTAAATGTAGAGAACTGCTTATATATTCTATACAGACTCTTCATTTATACATGGAAAGAAATAAATATGTGAAACACCATGAATTGTTATCTTGTTAGATAGGTGTGCTGGTACATGCCTGTTATCTCAGCATGTGGTAGGCTGAGACAGGAAGATTGTGAGTTCAAGGCTATCCTGAGTCTCTGAGTGAGACCCTGATTCAAAAGGAGAGGCAGGGGATAGGTGGAGACTGTTAGCAATCAAACTTATATATAATATATCAACTCTTTTATTGAAGACATGCAAAGCAGTTATTCACTGTGGTGGTTTGAATAAGAATGGCCCCCATAGGCTCATGTATTTGAATGCTTAGTTATCAGGGAGTGACACTATTTGAGAAGGATTAGGAGGTGTGGCTTTGTTAGACTGGGTGTGGCCTTGTTGGAGGATCTGTATCACTGGAGGTAGGCTTTGTGGTTTCAAAAGCCCATGCCAGGCCTAGTCTCTGTCTCTGTCTGTCTGTCTGTCTCTCTCTCTCTCTCTGTCTCTCTCTCTGTCTCTCTCTCTCTCTCTGTCTCTCTCTCTCTCTCTCTCTGTCTCTCTCTCTCTGCTTATGGATTCTGGTAGCTCTCAGGATCACATCTACCTGCTGCCATGCTCATATGAACTAAGCTTTGGAAACTGTGAACAAGCCTTTTTTAAGATTTGCCTTGGTTGTGGTGTCTCTTCAGCAATAGAACAGTGGCTAAGGCAGTCATTATATAAAGAAGTAGTTCTTAACTTTGGGCTTAGGTGGCTTAGTTGAGAATCTGTTATGTTTCAAACTCTGTATCCTCCCATGAGAGTTGGTACTAAACAGCATGGGAAGCCTTCTGTTCCCTTTTTCCTATTTACTCTGGAACTTGGACATATCTGGGCTAGGTTTCTATTTGACTGAGAGAGGGTTTCCTGTTGACAGAGCAGCTATATTAGTTGTGTTCTTTGCTTGGCAGGTAGGATGGTTGATGGGAGTATCAGCTCTGCTTCTTGGGAATAAACAGGCCAGGACTCTGAAGATTAGGTTGTAGATTGTAATTGCTGTTAATCAAACACATACTTCTGTCCTAGGCACAGAGCTTTGTGGTGGGTGAGAGACCTCGGCAGGGCAGCCAGTCTCACGAGGAGCCACAGCTGTGGTGTTGAGAGACAGATGGATAGGCACACCATGCAGAGTGAGGTTATTATTAAGTAAATAATATTCATTTAGTGGGTTTTGGAGGGGAAAAAGGAAAAGGGGAGAAGGGAGAAGAGCAGAGAAAGACAGAGAGACAGACGGGGAAGGGGAGAAATGGGGAGAAGGGAGACCCGAAGCCTGCAGCTGGCCCTGGCTGAGGAGGGGAAGTGCCCCTGCAGCTCCTGGGGTCCAGAGACAATCAGACGCAGCAGATAGTCAGTCAAGCAGGAACTCGTTTATTTCCTTACAACCTGCAACTTACAAAGCAAAAACCCATGAATCCCAGAAGAAGTGGGAGGAAAATTAACCAATCACATCAGGAGTCACGTCTGCAGGAGCCCCTAATGGGGATCACACAAACATCAGGTACTTTATGTCATCCTACCATCTCTAACTCCAGTCATCTTGTAAATAAGTCAGATCTCCTCCCCCTTGCTCCCCTTCAGAGCCGTCTTGGCTGGGAGTATTCTTCACAGGCTTTGCAATGTCACTTTTTTTAATTTTGTGCCTTTTTCTAACTGTTACGCTTTTGGCATAGCTGTCACGCTTTGGGTATAGCTCTTTTTTTTAAATATTTATTTATTTATTATGTATACAATATTCTGTTTGTGTGTATGCCTGCAGGCCAGAAGAGGGCACCAGACCTCATTACAGATGGTTGTGAGCCACCATGTGGTTGCTGGGAATTGAACTCAGGACCTTTGGAAGAGCAGGCCATGCTCTTAACCACTGAGCCATCTCTCCAGCCCTTGGGTATAGCTCTTAAGCTTTTGTTTTAGCTGTTGTGCTTTTGGCTGTCACCTTTTTTGTGCTAACTTGGCAACTCCAGCCTCCTATATGCTCATGCTCCATTCAGCCCACAGTTCCTGGCCAACCAGATCCAAATAATCACACAGAAACTATATTAATTCCAACACTGCTTGGCCAATGACTCTAGCGTATTCCTAGCTAGCTGTTACATCTTAAATTAACCCATTTCTATTTAATCTGTGTATCGCCACGAGGCTGTGGCTTACTGGGTAAGGTTCTGTTCTGGTGTCTTTCTCCTTCAGCAGCCGCATGACGCCTCCCTGACTCCACCTACTCTATATCTCTTCCAGCCTGGCTATATATTCTGCCCTGCTGTAGGCCAAAGCAGCTTCTTTATTAACCAATGGTAATAAAACATATTCCTAGCACACAGTCAGGAATCCCACATCACTTGACAAATTTAGGACTGTGGTATAGAAACAGACAAGGTAATTTGTTTTCTGGTGTAAAAAGATGATATGAAAAAATATTAATCAAAATACAGTTATTCATGAATTCAATAATTTTTTACATGTCAGATTGTAATTAAACAAAATTGAGATTGCACCCCTAAGTCTAACACATGATAACCTCCACAATTTTAGGCCAGCAGTGCCAGGAAAAAAATTGTTTGATAAAAAAAGGATTTGAAGGTACAAATAGCAAAAAGCTAAACTAAGATTATTTGTCAAAAACAGATAAAAAAAAGTTACTCATGGGGATTTTGTTGTGGTGCCTTTTCACTGCTAACTGTGGTTTAAAAAAAAATCCTGTTACCTTTTCAAACTTTTTTTTTTAAAGATTTATTTATTATTCTGTATACAGTGTTCTGCCTGCACATATGTCTGCAGGCCAGAAGAGAGCACCAGATCTATTATGAATGGCTATGAGCCACCATGTGGTTGCTGGGAATTGAACTCAGGACCTCTGGAAGAGCAACCAGTACTCTTAACCTCTGAGTCATCTCTCAGTCCCATACCTTTTCAAACTTAATTACAGTCTTTTGGTTGAGACATGGTGCAGAACTTCGGTGGGAGGAAACACCTCTATTAAAGATGTGAAGAGTCAAGGAAATGAATGTATTGCGTGAGGATTTACATGCCAAGGTGTAGCATAGGGCATGGCTAGACTTTGGGTGTCTGGAGCCAGCATGCCTGAGTTTGTATGCTGGCTCTGTCACTGACCAGCACTGTGATCTTAGACTAAAATGTCTGTCTGTGGCTGTTTCCTCATCAGTAAGTAGGCAACTGACTAGGTGCTGACTTAAGTCACCAAACATTGGGAGTGCATTAGGTCCCATAATCTCCTGTAACTGGAGACACAGCAGTGAGCAGAGCAGACAGAAATCTGACGTAGGGGGAATTTACCTCATATAAGGAGAAAAACAAAGAAAATACGTTGCATATTAGATAGAAAACTACATTTTGCTATTTTTAGAGCAGAAAAGGGATATTCGTATTGATGGAATGAAATTGTGCATGGGCAGGTGAGGCACAGACAGAAGGTGACATTTGAGCGATGATCCAGAGCATTCTAAGTAGCAGAAAATGAAAAGGCCAGAACAGGATGTGAATGAATGTCTTAGGGTAGGAAAACTCAGCCCTTTTTAACAACAGTCCAGCACGTTGTCACATAACAAAACTTTGTTGAACATCAGTTATTATTTTTATGTCTGTGAGTTGACTGTTTTTTATATTAGAAGCTTTTGAATTGAGACTATCGAGAGCCCCTGGTAGATAGTTCAGTTTGGGTCTTTTTTATTTGTTTGTTTTGCTTGTTACTTTAAGAGTTGAGATTATTGCTTCATTTTCCATCTTTGCTTTAGATCTATAAAACTTTACATTTGAATGAGTCAGGCATAGCACTCTTTCCTTTATGATTCATGTCTTTGGTCCCATGCCTAGAAAGCCCTTCTCCACTCCAAGATGACAAATTCTTCAAATCATTTTCAACTTCTTTAAGACTTTTATCTTTTTTTTTTTTTTAAAAAAAATGTTATTTATTTCATGTCTGTGTGTGTCTGTCTATGGCATATGTCATCTGGGGTAGTGTACCCAAGGAGGACAGAAGAGGGTGTCATATCCCCTAGAGCTAGAGCTACAGGAAGATGTGAGCTGCCCAGTGTGGGTGCTGGGATCCAAACTCCAGTCGTTGGGAAGATCAGCAAGTGCTCCTATCTGTGGAGCCGTCTCTCCAGCCCCTGCTCTGTCTCTTCTGTTTCATTCACTTCCATCATTTACCTATCCGAAGGGTCTTAGTCAGGGTCACTGTTGCTGTGACAAACAGCCATGCCCAAAGCAGCTTGGGGAGGACAGGGTTAATTCAGTTCAGGCTTCCACATCACAGTGCATCATCAAAGGAAGTCAGGACAGGAACTCACACAGGGCAGGAATTTGAAAGCAGGAGCTGAGGCATTTCACAGAGAAACCCTGCCTTGACAAACAAAAAAAACCAAAACTAATTATAATAATAAAGTGAGCATGCTGGTGCACACCTTTAAACCCAGCACTGGCTAGGCAGAGGCAACAGGACCTCTGTGACTTTGAGGCCATCCTGGTCTACATACTAAATTACAGGCCAACTAGTATGATAGTAATAACCTGTCTCCAGAACAAAACAACAGTTAACCATCTCCTTTCCCTCTGGTTCTCTTACCTTCCCACTAGCTAAGTCTTCACACTCTTTCTCTTTTTCTCCTAATTTGAAATGAGATCAGCCTTGGGTTTAGCTCCTCACCAATGCTTTTCTTTTGAAAAGAGAGGCCTTTAGAAAAAGCAAGGGTCATCTGTCACTCTTTGATTTTAAAACTCCACACATGGTCTAGCCTCCTCTTAGTGTCCCGGGCTTCTCTCTCTATACTCAAGGTGTCATCTAGAAAGTTCATGTCTTCATCACACAGCCTAGAATGTTACATGCTGATCCTTATCTAGAACATTCTTTTCCCATATTACCTTAGAATTTAACACCTTTTAGTTTATCTTTAATTTAAAAGAATTATATACAGAATTATAGTGCATATGCAATATGTTCAAAAGAATGAAAACCAGGTGTGGTGGCACATTTATCCCAGCTCTTAAGAAGCAGGGGGGTGTCTGTGAGTTTCAGAACAGCCAGGACTGCATAGACCCTGTCCCAAAGAAGAGAGTAGAATGTGCTTTTATGTACAGAAACAGATCACTAGTGCCTTTAAGCCTCTTTCCTGCCTCTCTTCATCCATGTCCCTTTTTGTTATCCCAGAAGTTATAACCACTGCCCCAAACTTTGCTTTTGTCACCCTCTTTAAACATACACTGCAAATGTGTGTTGCCCTAAACTCCCTGTGATTTAGTTTCACTGGTGATGCTGGTTTCATGTGGCCACGTCCATTTTCACTGTTGTAAAATCCTTTGTTGTGGGACGCTTCCAAAGTTCATCCATTTTCTTGTTCATGGTTTGTTTGTTTTTTAGCTAGAATGTGTACACATCCTCAACTTTATCTACTGACCCCCTTTTACTTTCTAACCGAGAGTCACCCATCAGGGAGTTTCCTCCTGGTGGGCTGACACTTGAACTTCAGTTGCCACCCACTGCTCCTCTGACATGGCCACCAGCAATACCCAGTCTTGGTGTACTGTTTCCATATTGAATATAAGGACTTTATATATCCTGTAAATTTTTCCCCTCATTTGTTTTGCAGTATTCAAAATATCTATTTATTTATAAGATCTTTGATTGGTATGTATTACTGAACTAAATTTTAGGGAAAAACTTCAGACAAGGCTGCAACCGTCTCTGCCCTCACTTTACTCACAGGTGTCGGAGAGTAACTAGAGCTCTAAGATAGTTTATGAGAGAGGTTGTTAGTCTTGGGGTGAACTTCCCTGACCACTACTCAGTTCAGTCCTTCTGAGTCCTGTAAGGACTTCCATAGTCCACGCATTGCTTATCCTAGTAGTTGATAGTTTCTGAGATCAGGAACCCAGTGTTTTGTTGTTCACATTGATATGTCTAACATTTAGCATGGTACATACTAGATGTAGCACAGATATAAAAACCCAGAGACAAATATTAGGATTCAGTGTGAAGATCAGAAAAGCAAAGCAGCCAACCACTGACTCTTACCTCTACCTCAGACTGAAATGGAAGACATCCTGTCTCCATAAATACCGAAGACTCCACACCACACTCCATAGAGTTCCTGTCTCTTCCCTTTTATATTTCTCTCTCTGCCCAGCCATATCGCTCCTGTCTTCACCTCCCTAGGGATTAAAGGTGTGTGATCCCAGAACTTTGTGTGAGCTCCGTTTCTCTTTTAGACAGATTCAGTCTTGAACTCAGAGATCCATCAGCCTCTGTCTCCCAAGTTTTGGGATTAAAGGTATGTGCCACCACTTCCTGGCCTGTGTGACTGACTAGTATGACTGCTTTGTCCTCTAATCTTCAGGCAAGCTTTATTTATTGAAACACAAATAATATACCACTGTAAGTAGATGCTGAATAAGTGTTTTTATTAAATGGATAAATGAAAAAATAGCATCAGCAATAGTAACTGAAGATTCAGTATTCCCTGCTAATATCTAATCAGTGCAGACCTAGATTTGACAAATGTTATTGACAAGTTACATAGAAGTGAGTATAACTGAGTAGGAAGTGCATTTTAAGCTCTGTTTGAAATGACTTGTTTTAAATGATTTTGTTTAAGCAAAATGCCAGTTGCTAAGTAAGGGAAATCACTATGTCTAAGTGTTATTTAGCCAATAGAAACCTAGTTAAACACAGAGTGGAGTGATATGCAGTAGTCAGCTAGTTGTCAGTGGCTATGCAGCAGATACGGAGGAATCTTGGGTGTATACGAGGGCTGGCACAAGACAGAGGAAGTCATAAATGAGAAGTGGGAACTTTGTGATACTCTGTAGTCATCATCTGAGTCAAGGTCACTTGGTCCCTTACAGACCCAGTTGATAGCTCTGTGAAGCTGTAGTCTAATTAATGATTCTCCAGAAACAAAAGTTCTTCTAAATATGTTGGCCTGGATATGAAAGAAGTGCCAGTCTGCAAAATACTGGGTCAGAAGCAATCAAGCTGAGAAGGAACAGAAGGCGAGTCTCTCTTGGATGGGCCTGGGGTCAGCTCATGGCAGGGGAGCCAGATTCTCTGGACATTTATGACCCAAGAGGTACTTGAGATTGAGGGCATGTACCTGAAAGAGGCAAATGTTCTATTGGTCAGATTAAGAAGTAGTGGCATGCTGTTTCATGTAGGCAGAGGTTTCTGTTGGGACCGTGATCAGCTCTGTTCCACCAGTCACTTCCCAAATAACCACTACAAGACATTAATGATAAATGTTCAGCCGATAGCTCAGGCTTATTACTAACTAGCTCTTAGAACTTAACCCATTTCTGTTCATCTATATGCTGCCCCAAAACTCATGGCTTTTACCACTACTATGTGTCTTGCTTCCTTTCTGACTGGCTGGCAACTCTTCTAACTCCAGCCTCCTTCCCAGCATTCTTGCTGCCCAGAAAATCCTGCCTAGCTCTCAGTCAATCAACTTTTTATTAACAATGAGAGCAATACATATTTACAAAGATTGTTCCAGAGCAGGATCACCTATGTGGTGGAAAAAGTACCCAGCCCAAGTATTTACCATGATACTGAGATCATATTGCAACACATCTCATACCTGCTGTATTAAATCCTGCTCCTTGTGCCAAGAGCGCTACCCTCCTACAGCATGTAGTTAGCTGAAAGGAAGTGAAGACATGAGAATCTGATTTGAAATAGCAAAGGCCCCTGCCCTAGTCAGAAGGGTATGTAACTACACATCAGGAATGCTTCATGTCAGCTGAAATTCTGTCAAGGTCCAGAGCTGGTGGATGATGGAAGATGATGGTTACAACCTTTACGTAAACTCTAGAGCTTCGTTCTCGTGTTCCATAAACCTTAACTTGGTGCAGTTAACTGTGCAAGGGACCGTACACATGGGCCTGTTTGGAAAAACTTAGATTGGTGTTATTTACTTACTGAAATTGGTTCTTCCTTCTCAAATATGTCTACTCTCAAAATTCACTTGTGTTTGCTTACCTAAAATTATGCAGTAAAATGAATGAAGTAATAGCCACATTTATTGGCACATACCTGTAATCTCAGAATTTAGGAAACTGAAATAGAAGGATTGTCACACATTGGAGGCTAGCATGGGGCTGCATAGCTAGATCCTGCCTTGAAAAATAAATATACAGAAAGTAAAAGAAGACTATTAAAGACAAAATCTTTGAGAGAACATCACGTCAGTCTAGTATTTTGCTATGGGCTTTCTGGAAAATAGGACAAAGGAAAACATAATACACAAATTATTGGGGACTTGATTAAGTGATTAAGAGCCCTTACTGCTCTTCCAAAGGATTGGAGTTCTGTTCCCAGCATCCACATGAAGTGGCTCACAAATTCAGCTTCAGATAATCTGGTGCCCTCTTCTGGCCTCTCGGGGCATCTGTACACCAGTGGCTTACATACACACAGATAAAAAATAAAATGAATCTTTTAACAAACGGAATCATCAGAAGCAATTTTTCTAAGCGCTGTTTCAGAGAAAGATGTATCATGCAGACCCATAATGTAGGTGAAATCGAGCCTAAGAAACATTGTATAGTAAATGTACAAATAGACTTCATAGAGCTAATTCTTCATTTGTTTTGTTTTGCTTGTTCAAAGGCAAAGAAAACAGCACAGTGAGGGTGAAAAACCACATACTTAAATAATTAGAATATAAATGTGAGGATGATAAATCCCTTAGAGGGTAGTAGAGAAATTGACATGGCAATTCATGGGAGAGGGAGAGTTCCTTTCAAGATAAAAATAGGGACAAGCACATGATTTATGTGTTGCAGCTGGGCTTTGAAGGCCATGGAATTTGGACATGTAAAGACCAGTGTTCTCTAATCCCTTGTTTACCAGAACTTAAAAATAGCACAGAGGGTAAGAAGGCAAGGGTGCTCAGAACTAAGGAAAATCAGCTAAGAACATGGGTGTGCTATGCCACAGAGGTGTGGTCTGTGGGGCCTCACGCTCGTGCTGTCTCACTGGGCCGAACCCAGAGTGAGTATTAAGTGCCTCTTATAAGCTTTGTAAAGACATGTTGAAAATGTAGCATAGTGTTTGATATCAAGCTGTGTGATTTATAACTTCGTCTCTTCTGTTGAAGGCCTGAGAAGAGGAATACCTAGATAATTAAATACTCACATGTGGTAATGGAAGGGGCTCTGTGGTCAAGCACGTGCTCAGAATGGGCCCTGGGTCCCATTCCCTGCCCCTTAAAAAGAAGCTACACAGCCGTGTCAGAGAGGGGCAAGAGGTAGATGAGCCACTGTTGACAAACTAAGGAGAAATGAGGATTGGTTTTCTAGATCTCCACTCGTGTAGATCCCAGTCGCTAAAGAGACTGCGAGTGGTGTTGATTGTGAGGTCTCGTTTCTCCATTGAATGAACTCCCAGTAAGAACAGGGTGACTCCTGGACAGCACTTAGAAGAAAGCTTTTAAGCCCCTTTTCAGTGCAGTTGGCAGATGGATGTGGCTGCCAAGAACAGGTGGGGGTCAGTGATCAGATAATGCCAAGTCTGGGCTGTCAGTCACCAGCTGGAACAGTTTCCAGCCTGAGCTGATTGGCCTCCATGTGGTATCACACTGACTTCCAGAGCAGTTCCATCCCCAACTGTCCTCACCTCTGAGCACTCTTCTCAGGCCCCCTCTCCAGTGGCCTGCACCACTGATGGACTTTCTCAGGTTGCTGTTCTGTGTGCCTCCCACTAGTTTCTTTCCTTTAGCCTGTGTACACATGCCAGCTTCCACCTGCATTGCTCCGGAACCCTCCCCCATCCAGCTCCTACTCAGTTTTTTTCCCTCCGCTTGGCCACAGTCCTCTGTATCTGTGCGCACGTGGTCTGAGTGTAGAATGTCCCCATGTGTTCCTGTGCTTGGACACTTGGTCCCCAGGTGAGGACTCTTTTAGAGAGTTGTGGAATCTTTAGGGGGTAGAGCCTTGCTGGGGGAAGCTCTAGAGGATGGATGTTGGGATTTTATAGCTAGCCCTGCTTCCTGCCCACTCTCACTTGCTGACTCGATGCAGTCACCTGATGTTCCTGCTGCCGCACCTACCAGGCTGTGAGGGGCTGCATTCTCTCGACTGTAAGCCATTCTTCCCTCGAGTTCCTTCTGGCCACTTTGTTCATAGCAAAAGTAACTAGTTCACATCACATCTGTACCCTCTTAGGCGACGCAGTTCTTTCCAAGAGTTGTACATTTTCAGATGTCAGTTTTTCTCTCTCCTACCCTTCAGATCCCTATCTCCAGTTCCATGTCACCACACTGGGACCAGCAAGATGATCTGGGCAGTAAAGTGCTTGCCACTACGCTTGACCTGAATCCAGTCTACAGAACCCACAGTAGAAGGAAACCAGCAACTTGCACACACACGCACACATACACTATAGATAAGAAATCTTTAAATCACCACACTTGCATGCCCCAGTCTCTCATAGGCACCTGAGCACAAAATCACATCTGACACCTATCTAGTTGTCCCCCAAAGCCTACGTCACTTGCCAGCCCACTCTGTAGCATTTCGACTTTTACAAAATCCTGCCACTTTTTTAAATCACTGGATTATTTCCTAATCTATTTTTTTCTACTACTGCTCCTTTTAATTTTTGTTGTTTATCTAAATTACTGTGATTTACTAGAGGGTCTCTCTTGTCCTTCAAATTCAGCTCCCAGAGTGCTTAGCAGAGTGCAGTTCCTTCCCAGGCCCTCAGCAAAGGTTCTCTGCTTGTGTGCTTGCTTGTTGGAAATGGATGACTCTGAAGCCCAGGCTGGCCTGGAACTCACTGTTAGCACAGGCTGTCTAGCCTCCAAAGTGCTGAGAGCAGAGGTGGAACTGCTAGCTTAGCTCTCTGGCATGACATTACACGGTCCCCACAGGCGCTGGAAAGCCAGCTCAGGTCTGTACTCATTTTCCCCTGAGTTCCAGATGGCCACTTCACTTCTCACTCGGACATTGCTGGCATCACCAACCAAATACATTGAAGATTAATGCAACCTTCCCACCACTACCCCAAAAGGGAAAGAAAGACCCATTCCAACCTACTTCTGAATTTCAGCCTGGTGACTGCCACTATGGCGTGTCCTTGCAAAAGCAGAAGCCTCTTCACTCCGGTTTCCCCTCTCCTCTCGCCTTCACGGAACCCTATCATGTGCTGCTGCTGTAGGCAGTAGAATCAGACCAGGCTGGCAGAGAAAGCTAAACAGCATGTTCAGGTTGAAAGAGGCGGTTTAGTAAATGGCTGGAGTTCAGCTTGGAATGAGACCGCCTTGCTCAGCTCACATACGCTGCTCACTTCATCTTGGGGATGATTAACTCAGCATTTTCCGCCTCGGTTTCTTCATCTGCAGAGGGAAAAGTAATTGAGATAATGAATAGAAGCACTTAACGTGAGCACACATTTCAGAGGTGCTTTCCTTGGCCTGAATGATCTTCTAAATCTAAAGAGCTATGTTGGGTAAATTAGTCGTCTTTCATCTTTGTTGGGAAGGTTCTTTTTATAGGCTGCTTTTTATCTTTTATTGGCTAGGATACTCTCTTCCCTGCTTTAAAAAGCAGGCTTTTAAAGTATAAGCCATCAAAATGTCTAAAATCAGTTTGCCAAGCTTCTCAATGTGCTCTAGAAATGGAAGGCGTTGTGGCCGCCTTCATTTCCCACTGTTGATCATGTAGTGTCAGTGAGGATGGTGGTGTCCAGGCTTACTGTGCCAGACCAGCCCTCTGATTGTGTCACTGCCTGTCCACCAAAAGCGACACACGAGGATGAAAAGAAGAAGCAAGTGCTGAAGATGAGCAAGTGCTGAAGAGCGAGGCCAAGGGGACGGTGTGACTGCCTGCACAGTTTAATGCTTAGCTGCGCCCCCTCTGGGCAGCCTGAGTCATCTTACCTGAAATGATGGTATAGTAAGGTCTGTGTCGGTGTTGTTGAGAGAAGTTCACAGAAGGTTTTTATAGTGCCTGCTACATAAATACTTGACATTATTGTTCCTATTCATAGCCGGGATAGCAGGGGTTGGCACGCAGAAGCAGCAGCAAGAGGAGCTGGTAGCTAAATGACGCAACCTGCTGGCTCTCTGATTGCTGTGCTCACAAGTCGCAAACTCAGGCTTGAGACTTGTCACCACATCAGTATTCCATTTTCAGTATGCTCTGCACTCCTTGCGGTAAAAGAAGACGCGTAAGTCTAGGCTGAGAATTCTTGGAGATCTGATGTTGCTGGTCACTTCTCTTTTTTCTTACTATATTCATAGTCTACTCTTCTATATGGTTTCCCCATTATGTCTTTGAATAGCTTGTCAGTTTGAGTATGTTAATTTGGAGTCCATATATTTTCTGACCACTAGAACTAGGAACATTAATAATTGCTAATTGCTAAATATATGTGTTTTTTAATTTTTTTTTATTTTTTTGTTTTTCAAGACAGGGTTTCTCTGAAGTTTTGGAGCCTGGCCTGGAACAAGCTCTTATAGACCAGGCTGGCCTCGAACTCACAGAGATCCGCCTGTCTCTGCCTCCCGAGTGCTGGGATTAAAGGCGTGCACCAACACCGCCCAGCACTAAATATATTTTAAGTGAGATTGGTCGTGTTCAGTATGGTATGGCTGTGACTAAATATATTTAAATGTATAAAACCTTTTTATTAGGGTGAATATGTTTAAAGTATATTATATGCAGGCAGGTATAAAGTGCTCAACCAATAAAAATATTCAGGTAAATATAGAAAGAAAGCTACTTTTTGTATAAATTTTCTATGATGAATTATGTAATGAACCTCCCCGCATGCTTCAAGACTGTCAGCTCCCGACCCATGTTTTTATGCTACTTCCTCCTCCAGTGTTTCTAAGCAGAGCCACCACTAAAGCTGTTTCAATCTGTAGCACTAAGAAAGAAAATAGTTTTTCAAAACCACAAAACCTCAATGCCATTGTCACATGTCAAAACAAACACTTATTAGCAGTTGAATCCATATTGGAAAGCAGTTCAGCAATTAAGTACTCATACATAGACGACACATTCAGAAGCCATCAGTGTGTGAGCCGTGCACAGGAGGAGAATTAGTCTCCTGAGTGATTACTAAGGATTTCAGTTCTGAACAGTGTGAGCCAAATGCCAATTGAATGCCCCAGCAGCAATCCATGCGTGTGGAATGGCCTCCTGAGGTAGGCAGCGTGCCCTGGCTAGGCCTGGCCTGGTGAGCTATCCAAGGGCTTTTCACTAAAAGAGCAGTGCTGGCTCCGCCGCTCTGTGGTCAAAGCCACCTTGACTTGGGCCACTTACCAAACTTAAAGCACATAAATCTTTTCATATTTGTTTATATTAAATGTCTAGAGCCTGTAATTAAGTCTGTATGAAACACAGAATGAGGAGAAGTCAGGCTACTACTATCTTGTTGCCTTTTTCTTAACCTGAGTTTTCTGTTTAATTATTGTAATTTTGTAATATGAACCAATATGAAAGCTGTCTTCTTCCAGCGACAACTGTCAGACTGATCTCAGTTTCATGACTATATGTAGTTTTCAACATTTTCTATTCTCACAGTTTTTTTTAAAAAAAAGATAATTTCAAAGAATCTTTTCATTTATTTATAATGAAGTTTGGTAACAAACTTTTCTACTACATTACAGATCCAAACTAATGTTACTTTTTTTGTGTGTGTGGTTTTTCAAGACAGGGTTTCTCCGTAGCTTTGGAACCTGTCCAGGAACTAGCTCTTGTAGACCAGGCTGGCTTTGAACTCACAGAGAACCTCCTGCTTCTGTCTCCTGAGTCCTGGGATTAAAGATGTGCACCACCACTGCCTGGCTTAATGTTACTTTTAAAATATCACCTAATTCTTAAAAAAATAAAAATCAACTGTCAGAAGAAGGGATTGACATGCACAGTTGTCCGTTCCTGCAGTAACATAGGAGTAATGTGTTCTATGTCCAGGTCCTTCTGAAGGAGGAAGTCATACATACTGGCATATGGGTGGTTCTGTTTCCACAGTCATTTTTCTAGAGAGGACCAAAGGAAGGATGAAGTTGGGGGAAACCCAAGACTGGCAACTGGTGCAGCTCAGTGGTAGAAAGTTTGCCTAGTGCACGCAGGCCTTGGTTCAAGCCCTGGCACTTTAAAAAGAAGACAAGGACCAAGCTGAGACTGTGGAAGCTGCAGCACTCACTCTAGTCAGCGGATGCTAACGTACTCTTGTTATAGCAAAGGGGCGCGATAACCACAGCGCTGGGAAGCAGCAGGAGATCTCACCCAGCCGATAGGTCCAGACACTGTCTCCCTGTCACTGACAAACAGGCAGAAAAATGTGACAGTACTTTTGGGTCTGTCAGGCAGCAGAGGCTTCCCAGAATAAACACCAGAATTTGTGGCGTGTTTAACTTCGAAACTCAACCATTACCGTTTTTTTCTAGTGGTGCCTGCAGTTTTTACCCAGTCTACAAGCAGTTCCTCTCCTTGCCAGCAGGTGGAAGCAGGACACAGGGAATGGCATTGCTCTGCCTGCACGTGTCCCTGGGCTCTGTGGCCCCACTCCTGGCTCTCCTGATTGAGTCTGCCACTCTGTTCCTCGTTCCTGGTCCCCAGCAGTTTCTCATGGCCTCACCACGTGCCTGACTGACTTGGTGACTCGGTCTGAGCTTCGGAGTCATTCTAAGATGAATGTGGAGCTTTTCATCTCTCGTCTGTATTGGCTGGCTGTCTTTTGCAAAGCACATTCTTCTATATTTGCAAAAAAAAAAAAAAATACAGAAACAATGACGACAGGAACCACACTCCCAGGAAGCTCACACTGTAGGAGAATGTAGGAGAGCATGTTCCTCCCCTGAGCTAAGCAGCAGCCAGTCAGCCTTGCTGGCATAATTATCTCCAGAGCAGTGACTGGCCAGCTGCGAGCCAATAACACTTGGTGTTCACACAGGCAGGAATTCATTTAACAACAGATACTGTATCAGGTACTATATATAGGGGCTTTCATTTTAGTGTGGGTTTTTTTTTTTTCTAAAAGAAAAAAAAAAGAAATCAAATACTCTTTAATAAAAGGATCCTTTAATTTAAAATTTTCACTACCAAGTATAGATCAGGTAAGCAACTGACATACAGATCCTAAACCATCACAGTATTTTCGGTAGGAGAAGCTGATGTGAGTAACATTTCCTAATTTAGAAGGCCCTCTGCAGATGCTTTTCAGAATGAAACTGTGATGCTGTAGATCAATTCTGATAGCTGTTTATCCACAGAAAATGATAATAAAATTGTTATTTTATACAAGTGATGTAAAGGAAGAGAACCAAATTCTGGTGTTCTGGTCATAGAGTGAGAGAGACGAACTTCAGTTTCTTGCAAGATTTAACAGCTACCACCATTTAGTACTTTAAAAATATATATACTTACCTGCCTGGGGAGATACCATGATCTTGAAGGTGGTTTTCCCAGGGCAAGGCTTAGCCATTGCACTCCGAATGTGCCGAGCCCTGCGATTTCCCCAAATGTGGGGAACTCGACTGCATAATTTGTGGTAGTGGGGGGCTGCGTTCGCGCTGTCTCCTAAAGATAAATATATTTGCTGATTTTATTTTATGTGTGCGTGTGTGCATTTAGGAGCCTTCAGATCAGGAGAGGTGTTGGATCCTGGAACTAGAGTTACGATTATGAACCACCATGTGGGTGCTGGGGGACTGGGCCCGGTTCTCTGTAAGAGAACCATAGAGCTATCTCTCCAGCCCGAACCTTTAGTAAGGCCCAGGCGTCCGTCATCACCATCCATTGCTTATCCGAATATCCAACTCAGTGAAAAGATTTTCACCCCATCATTAGCTCCTGGGAGATCTCTGAGGACCTCTGCTGAGTCTTTTCTGTTTAGTACTCTGAGGAAGAGTTGCTGCGTCCCGGGAGTGTACCTTTCAGGTGGTTTATTGATTACCCAAGAACCCTGACGGAAGCTCTGGGATGGAATGAGAACGTGCAAAAGGCAGCTGTGCAAGTGGGCTCAGCTAGCGTTGTTTCACCTTAGGAAATGGATGGCTGAAAGCTGCCCAAGCCAACGCAGCCTGTTTTTCAGGACGGATGGAAGTTAAAGTGGGACAGTCCTCCTTGGTCCTGGCAGCAGTGCTCGGGAATGGTAGAGATAACACATCAGACAAGTAGTGTGTGTTTCTCCTCTTTCATTTACTGCTCTCTCCCTGTTGAGATGCGGGGAGGCGCCCTGGCAAGGAGCTTGACATTTTACCTCTGGATTGTAGTTGCAGCCTGAGTAGAGCAGAGTCAGGAATGCAGCTCCACACTTGCTGTGTAACCTGGGCACATTACTCTACTTCTCTGTCCTGCCTTTTGACTTGTTGGGGAAATAAATAAGGAAATGCTGATGAAGCTATAGCAGAGTGTATGAACACACAGCATACACCAGCCATTTCTGCAGCCAGTTTCCAGCTCAGATACTTAGGTGAAGCAAGAGGTGGATGCTGGAACTTTATGCTGGTGTCTGTGGGCATGCAGCCGTGGCCTGAGATCCAGGTGCAGGCTGTTGATGTGCCGTATGCCCTGAAGGCCTGAGGCAGGAAGGAGCAAAATGAAGAGACAACAGGTCACCATCAGAGTGACAGAAGGAAGAGCCCCATGAAAGGGACAGAGAAGTGTTTGAGGCACGGGAAAAGGGACCAGGGCTGTAGCCGGGGTTCAGCATCCTCCCAGCACTGCAGAGGGGTTAAACAATGACAGCAGCCACTCTCTGTAAAGAGAACCTTGAAAGAAGAGCCTGGGAAGAGCAGAAAAGCTGCTTTTGCCAGAGCACTTCTAGAGGGAGACCACGGGAGAGACGGAAGTGGGAGGTGTGCAGGGTGTAAAGGCTGAAACAAATTGACTTATATCCTTGAAACAGATGGAAAAAAGATAGAAATGGCCTTATGTCATGCTTAATAACTTTCCTTTTTAACTCAGAAACGGAACAAAAATGGTTTCTCTGCACACTAATTCTGCAGAGTAAAAAAAAGAGCTTTATCAAAAAAAAAAAGCTTTATCAAAAGCTATTTTAATGAAACATAGCTGTGGTTATTGATAGAATTTGACTTGGGCCAGGCATTTAATTCTAGATCTAGAACATTCTGTTTATTAAATACTTCTGTCCTAAACCAAATAAAAAGATCCTTAAGTGAACAAGCAAGTTCACTGTTGGAACAGTGGTGACTAGATCTCACCAGTGAGGACTGTCTTAGCACACGGAGGCTTGGGGGTGGGGCGCCCTGCACGGGATTCCCGAGGGCAGTGGTCCCTTCACTCTTCACATCCAGCATCATCCAGCGTGCTTGTGCTTGCAACTGGCACAGCCAGGCTGCATCACCACCACGCAGGCGCTCAGAACTTTGTGCGATGCTCTCTGGAACTACTAGGGGTGTGAGTGGTAGAGGGAAGCTATTGAACAAATAAGCCTAAGACACATTTAAACTTTTATTTTATTTACATGTTATCAGTGTGAGCATGTGCCAGAAGAGGTCATCCAGTCCCCTGGGGTTGGAGTTGAAGGTTGTTGTTAGAGCAAGAAACTATACTTGGGTTCTCTGGGAGAACAGGAATCACTCTTAACCCCTGATCTATCTCTCCAGCCCCAAGCAGGCTGTTGTGGTGGTGGGTTTGCTCTTGGTTTGTGCAAACATACCAGTTAAACAGTTACAAAACGATGACAGATTCAGGGCTTGCAAATGCCACTAAGCACAAGTCTCTTAAGATGTGCTGGAGACACGAGGATGCAGACACTCCTTGGCGTGGCCACACCTCCATTGGCATACGTGAGCTGAGGAGTGGTCGGAGCACAGAGAACGCCCGAATTGGTCTGAGTCGTTCAAGGAAGCTTTTTGAGTAAGGTGAAGTCTGAACTGAGATCTGTAAATAGGAGATGAAGGTGATGTGGTTCCTGGGGGGAAGAAGACAATGGGTAGCGGTGTCTGAGAGAGGGGAGTGCTGCAAAGGCCTGGGGAGAGCCCAGGAGTGAGGGGGCTGTCAGAGTTGTTCATGGGTATGAGGGGGGGAGAGAGAGGAGGGAAGAAGGGAGGGTGTTCTGAGCAAGCTCATTCCCTTAGTCTTCTTGAGCTGAGTGCAGGTACAGGAAGGCAAATCAGGGCCATGAAAGCCTAACAGCCAGGCTCAAGGGTGACATGACAGAGATGCCTGTAGGGACGAACTGCAGTTGAGGGGGTGGCATGGCTCGTCCACCTTCCTGAAACCTCTCCAGCCTGACTGAAGAGCCAGGGGACAGCTCAGCGATCAAGATTATGTGCTGCTCTTCCAGAGAACGTGCCTTCCCAGCACCTGCGTGTAGGTTCACAAATGTCCGCCTCCAGTTCCGGGGTCCAACACCTTCTTCTGGTTGATGCAGGCACTGCACACATATGAGGTAAACACTCACACACATAAAATAAAGATGAATAGAGTGCTTCTTAGAATAAATCTTTTTAAAAGTTGATGTAAGACTATGTGGTCCAGTCTTAGAACCATGTGCTGAGCAGAGGTCAGAGGTCAGGTGATGACAGCAGAGAGCTGGTGAGAAACATAGCAGAAATAGGGTGAGCGCCCTGATGGTTGGGAAAGTCACAGCAAACAGGAGGTCAGTGGCCACACTGCATCTGCAGTCTGAAAGTAAGAGTGCTTATTGCCGGCCCTCAGCCGCCTTTCTCCTTCGTAATGCAGTCTGGGACACAGCCCATGGAATGGTACCACCTATATCGAGGGTAGGTCATCTTACCATAGTCAACCTAATCTCTCAGACATGCCATGAGGGACTCTGAACTTGTCAACCAGACAATCAGTATTAATCATCACACCACATTTACCAACGTCCTTCCACTTCTGCCCATCTCCTAAAGTTTCCCAAGTCCCCAGGAACACCATGGGATCAGAAACTAAGCCTTTAGTTTGGGGCGACATTTAAGTCCCAAGGTCTAGCCTGGCAAGTTGGTCGTGCCTGAATCCCATTTGGGAATTGTAAGGGGTTTTGGAAGGCGGAGTATCATGAATGTCATGTGAGCCTGGGCAATCCAACACTTCCAGCCTAGCCTGTACTGTACAGAGAGACCACAGTTAACCCAAACCATAGCCGTCGGTTTCTGTTAGGACCAAGTGGAAAAGGCAGTGCTCTGTGCTACAGTTGGGGTGAAGGGGAGCTTGGGTACAGAAGAGAGCGTCACCAGCTAGAGCACAACACAGTGGTGATAGGGACGGAACGTGTGGCAGTCCAAGGGCTGGTGAGAGGGTCAGGATAAAGGAGCCTGCCACCAAGCCTCATGACCTGAGCTTGAGGCCCAAGACATACATGATGGAAGAAGTAACCCAGCCTCTCTAAGCTGCCCTTTGACCTCCATGTGTACAGTGTGGTTTTCTTTCTCTCTTTTAATTCCCCCTCTCTCATACACACACACTAAAAGGGGGGTTGGGGGCAGAGAGAAAGCTGTAGGTTTACACACATTTGTTGTACTTAAATGAAGTACCAAGAACTTGGGTAAAATCTTCTAACTTCATTTCTCTTGGTAAGTACAGTTAATAGATAAGATTAACTCTCAATTTAAAAGTAATAGTATAATCACTCACAGAACAAGCCCACCCTCAAGCACACATAGACACATTTAAAAAAAATCTTCAAGCAAGATTTTTAGTCTCTCAGGTGTAATGGTGCATGCCTTTAATCATAGCAGGCAAGAGGCAAAGGATGGTGGATCTCTTCAGTTCCAAGTCAGCCTGTTCTACATACATCATACCAAGTTCCAGGCCACCTGTTAAAAAAAAAAATTTTTTTTTTTTTTAAGAGAATAGAGAGCTGGCTCGGGAGCTAATGGCATGAACTGTTTCTGCAGAGGACCTAAGTTCAAATCCACGCACCCAGTCAGGCAGCTCACAATCACTGTAACCTTAGCACCCGGGTATCCAACCCTATCTTATGCTTTCTTAGGAAAGTGCAGTCTGTGAGGTGTGTGTGTGTATTTTGTGTCTTAATTTTTTCAATTAAATCTTTAAAATTAGGGGCATAAACTGTAAATAATCTCGTAAACATAAAGCCGTGTGAAGCCTAACCCCACATCCGTGCAGCGTGCATTTCCCTGCCCTCTCGCGAAGAGTTGCTGGTTTGCATCACAGTCCTTACACTTCCTGAACAAGGACCCGATTCTTTGAAATGCTTGGCTGGTGTTTCTGTTCCAGTTGTGTTGTCAGTGCCTTTCCTGGTGCTCCCAGGAAGGACTGCAAGTCTTTTCCTTGAACCGTGTTCTTCCTTCTTTCTCAGTACTGTGAGGGCTGGGCGGGGTTTAACACTACCTGCTGCCTAAGGTGACTCCAGATGAGTTCTCCCTTCTCGTCTCTCTCTGCCCTTTTTCCTTCCAGAGAAGGCACACAGGCTCTGGTTTGCAGCCGAATAGGAAAGTGTACCCTTGGAGTAGCACAGTCAAGACTGTTAGGTGTGCCACACCCTGGCAGGTAGCATTTCAGGACTCAGGCCACCTAGACTGGGCTGTCCATGGGCCCTGTCGGCAGGGGCAGGGTGGAAGTGCTGTCAGTACTGCCCAGTGTGGGATCTGCTCACTAGAAGTTGCTGCTGAATATTTGATATATGCTCAGTACAACCGAGGTGCTAAACCGTTCCTACAAATACCAGAACGTGACCCTGTGCTGGAGTGCAGCCGAAGGTGCTGCCCGGTGGCTGTAGGCTTCACGAAGGAAGGAAGTGGGTTGAGGAGGAACAAGTGAGCCTTGGGAAGTGCAGGGCTGGGCTCTGTCTGCAACTGGAGAAATCAAAAATAAATTGGGCCACTAATTCCATTAACTTAGGAAGCTGAGGCAAAAGAGTTGCATGTTTAAAACTAGTTTGGGCTACCTTGAGAACCTGTGTTTAAAACCAAAGAGTTAAGATAAAATATAAAGAGTCCTACACTACAAAAGGAGCCGAGGCTTGAACTATGGCCCAGTGAGCTGTAAAGACAGATAATCTCATCAGAGCCATGGGTGAAGAAAAGAACTCTGAACAGTAGAATCAGGATTAAAGGGAACACTGACCAAAAATAACCAGACCAGAAGTAAATAACATGAACAGCTCTTCCAGAGTGGGGAGGGTTGACTGAATGCAGGCCTTAGCCCAAGACCACAGAGAAACATTTGGCAAAAACTAGAAATATTTTCCAAATATTTCAAAGAATGGGGTCCATTTCCAGGAAGTGTACAGAGCATGTAATCCAGTCCAGGACCGCTTTAGGGAAATGTGTATCATCGGGATGTGGGCAGTGTTACATTTTACATGGGCCTTTGGTGTGGCCCTGGCTCCAGCAAGAATATTTCCTTGTATGAATGTTTTCACTGTTATGGTGCTGCTGTGTTTGTTGGTTTTATCCATTCTGCCTTGTTTCACACGTGTAATGAGCTCTGTGCAAGGTGGGGATTTGCTAGGGGGAAATGTGATGTCAGAGATGTTTGAGAAAATCCCTGTCTGGTGTACAGTGCAAGACAACTGCACCGTAACCGAGCAGGTCGATGACAGTGTCTGCAATGGATGGCGCAGATGCACGGTGACAGAACTGAGATTTGAGGAAATACAGTAGCCAAAGGTGCCTTGGCAGGTGGAAGAGGTGGGCCTTCAACATGCTTCCCAGGCTAATGAATCCAGTGGGTCGGAACATCTCACGGTACTAACCCAGAATTCACTGTGTTGTGCTCATGTGTCCTGCAGGTCTGTGTGCCCCTGTCTGAGTGTCTTCGCTCCTTTCCTGAGCTCTCCATGGGTCTTATGGACACAGGAGATGCTCACCCTCACATATACACCTTCCTGTCTCTCCCACTGTGCTCCGCTTTATTTCTTGGTTAGAAGCTTCAATTTTTTAAAGTTTCATGAAGAAAAGTAGACAGTGAAGGAGGAGAGAAGTGGTAAAGGGCTGGAATTCTGAAGAAGAAAAACATAATGTTTTAACTCAGGCAAGCAGGTTTCTGATGTCTAGGTTGTGGTTTTCAGATCATGTACTTAGTAACCCCTGTAGAGAAGTATGGGCTTGTGCTGCGCCTCCTGCTTTCAGCCCTTGGGAGCAGAGGTCAAAAGTTCTCACAAGATTCTCAAAAGAAAAACTCAGTTGCCAGAGAGACACAAGGTGTGCTGTTTCACACCTGGGAGAACCTCCCAAAGACTGCAAAGGAAATTAGTATACCGGCATCCAAAATGTTGAGAGAACTTGGAAGTGTAACACAGGGAACGAAGGATAGCTAAGCAAAGGCAGGAGAGGAAAAACATAGATAACTCAAAGAGAAAATACTCAGGGTAAGTGTTAGAGTATTAGGAAACCACCCGTTTCTGTCGCCTTCCTCTGTTGACAAGAATTACAAATCCTCAAAGATACTAAGATAAAATCCAAGGTAAGAAAAGGGTTACCCGGCCAGGCCAACAAGATAGTTCAATGAGTAAAAGTGCTTGCTAAGTACAAGCCTGACCAAGTTCAATCCCTGGAACTCATGTTAAAGTTGGGATGCAGGAGTGTGCATCTGTAATCCCCATGTTTTTGTGGAGGGATGGGACACAGAGTAGGGACACTTACCGGGAGCTGGCAGGCCAGCCAGCTTGGAGTGCAGAGCTAAAGCACTCCATCAAGTGCTACAGAGCCATCAAGCGACCTCACTCATCTCAACAAGATGACATGCAAGAAGTGACTCTGGACAGTTGTCCTCTGCCTCATGTCTGTGCCATGGCTGTTAGGTACCTGCTCACATGCACCAAACAAATATTTTAAAGGAATATTCAGGTAAAATGCCTAGTATGTCCTTCCTGTTGACTGTAGCATTGTGGTTTCTCCTTTCTGGTTCCCCTGAATTCAGGGGAAAACATGTTAAAGAGAGGGTAGCTTTCCCTAGTTGCAGTGGAGACCATGCTAGCTCATGTCCCTTTGGCCAGATGGATGCTCTCCACTTAAGGGTGTTAAGGGAAGATATGATACAACCAAACAGCAGTCTTTTATTAAGCATTTGGAAGTAAGTGAGAACCAGGGACAGCCAATAGAGGGAAAAATGTCTGATATCATTTTATTTCAAAGCTATTTAACAATAATGAAAATTTGTTTCTAGTTACTGACTTGTTCTAAAGATAGTGATAGAGCAGAAATCCTATATTTCAGACAGTGCTCCCACATTTGCTGTGCCTGTGCCCAGCAACCCCGAGGCCAGCTTTTTCAGCTGTGCACGGGGGACCTTGGTGGAAGCAGTCAGTCTTGGTCACATCGGACTCTTTCTCAGTCCTCTGCTGACCGTATCCATGAGGGGCTGCGGGGATAATTTTGTTAGAAAGTTAAAGCCCACAGTGAACTTCATATCCCTTTATCATCATAATGAAAACATTTATACAAGAACAAATTTTTACTAGAGCCAGGGTCTTATCAAAAACCCATGTAAAATGCTATAATGCCCACACCCCTATGATATAAATTCCCCTAAAGTGTTCCTGGATTGTATTACATGGGCTAAACATCAGTCCAGTCATTCACTTCTTATACTCTGACCTCTGCAAGACTATGACTATTACTACTACCATACTACTACTATTCTACCTACTACTGTACTACTACACCACTACCAGTATAGTTCTGCAATGCTCCTGTACCACCATACTCCTGTACTACTACTAACCTACCTACTACTGTACTACTAAAATACTAATGCTCTACTACCACTGTCGCTGCTGCTGCTCTTCTTTCTCCTTCATTTTTCTTCCTTTACCAGTTGGGATTCTATATGAAGCACAGAAATCTGAAACTAGACTTAAACTGCCTTAAAGAATAGAACGGATTTATTGACTCACACAACTGGAAAGTCTGGCTCTGGGTCAGGCTTCAGTTAGTTGATCTAGGAGCTCAGTGATATCATTAAGTATTTAGTTTCTTCCTTTTCCACTCAGTGTTTATTTCATCGTAAATCACATCCTCCTCTTTCTCATAGGATGGCTGCCAGTTACAGTCAGGGGCACAGACTTTCTCAGCGTCAGGGGGAGACTGGGACTGCTCTCTCTCAGCAGTCCATGTGTGCATTCTAGGGTTAGAGGCAGTCCGTCCCCTTAAAACAGCTTGGACTATGGGGGTTGTGTACACTGGGAGGAAATATTTGCCAAGTATTTCAAAGAATTTAGGTCAGTTTTCAGGATGAATACAGATCATGTAACACTATAAGAAAAGAAGGAAGAAGTGTGTGTAGGTAGGAGCAAGAGGAATGGCAAGAAGCCCACGCACATCTGACCAACTGTGTACTCTCGACTCCACCATTAGTGTTTCCCATGTGAAATAGAACCCAGCTTTGTCATATTCTGCTGCAGCTCTTCCTTTCTTTCCTGACCATGAAGAAAATATTCCCCTATATCTTCTCCTTTCCACACCCTACACTACAAAGAAGGGAAGCATAACCTAAGATACCTGCAGAACACACACACGCATGCATGCATACACACACATGGCCTTGGGTTGATCCCCGGAAACAAAGAAACTCTTTGAGGCTCCCAATCTGCGGCGGCCTGTGTTTGCTGTCCTCTTCCAACAAGGTGGTTTGCTCCCCCCCCCCNTTTGGTCTTCTACTCCCAGGTCCAATCAACAAGCTGCTGACTCCAGTGTTCACACAGTCTATCCAAACTGGACTCAGTCATTTCTACTCTGCAGCTTACATGAGCTAAATAGTTAAGGGGAATTCCCTGTGGCTTATACTGCTTTGCTTTTTGGCTTTATACTACTACTTTTCTCTTAAAGTTAGATTGATCTGTCTATCTGTCTATCTATCTATCTATCTATCTATCTATCTATCTATCTATCTATCTATCTATCTATCTAGTGCATGCCGTGTGTGAGTACAGGTACCCTTAGAGATTTCCTGGAGCTAGAGTTACAGGTAGTTGTGAGGCACCTGGCATGGCTGATGGGAATTCAGCGTGGGTTCTCTGGAAGAGCAGTAAGTGCTCTTAACTGTGGATCCATCTCTTCCGCCCCAGCCATTGAAACTTTATTTTTTTGTTTTGTTTTTCGAGACAAAGTTTCTTTGTGTAACAGTTCTGGCTGTCCTGGGACTCAATTCGTAGACCAGCCGGCTATAGCATTAGGAAGGTTCAGAATTACCAACCTAGTGGTTTGTTTTGTAAGACTGAGTTGACTCCCTGCCGACCCCCCCCCCCTCCCAGACAGGGTTTCTCTGCTTTAGAGCCTGTCCTGGAACTTGCTCTGTAGACCAAACTAACCTCGATCTCACAGAGATCTGCCCGCCTCTGCCTCCTGGGTGCTGGGATTAAAAGTGCGTGCCATTGAATTCTTACAGTCAAATGTCTCATGTCTGTACTGTCATGTCACGGCTGCTGTCTCACCAGTACTATTAATTGTACCAAGACTGGAGTTCCCTGTCTCTAAAACTGCCCTACCTATGTCTTATATCCCGTTCCCACCTGAAGCTGTAGGGACCTTGTGTTACGCATATCTTTTAGTTGATGGAACATTTTATTCCAAGTAAAATCATAAAAGGGTTTCTTTTTGAGATATCAGTGCAGATCTTTTTGAAACATCTTTTGCTCTGAAACAGGGCCTTTTAAGTCTGTAGGGCTTGATTGTTGGTTTTCACTCTTCCCTTTGCATGCTCTATAACCTACATCTTTTTCAGATTTACCATTTTGCTTTGTGTTTTAAGTCTATGCATATCCATGAGCCTGGGGCGAGGAGGACGAGCAGTTCTGTCGTGTTCTCCCTGAACCACAAGCCTTACCTGAGTCTTCCTCTGCTCCCTTCATACCGTGATGTATTGTCTCTACCTCGGTTTTATGTCACCCCTTCTCCCACTTTCTAAGTCAGTGTCCCTTAGTCATTTGGAGAAATGACTGGATAAGATATAAAGCTCATCACTTCTCTCACCGAATGAAAGCCTGTCAGTGGCTCTTCTGCCTTCGGAGTAAGTGTGAGAGCAGGGCCAGGGTAGAGCGCAGTGGTAGACACGCACGGTGTGTGCATTCAGCCCACGTTTCAGTCGTTAGTGCTGCAGAAAACCAACCAAAAAGATCAGCATGAGCCACAGAACACTGTTGGATGTTTCTGATGATTCCCAAGGTGCTGAGTTTGCTCCTTCCTCTTATATTCAACCTTCTCTGGCACACTCTTTGGACTTTGGATAGTTTGACTTGTTCAGTACTCTAGAACATGATTTTCACACTCTCCAGAGTAGGTGACCCTTTCCTAGTCTCCAGCGTTCCCTCTGCCCACCTATCTTAGCGCTCATCACAGAGCAGTGAAATTGAATTTATTGCTGTGACTTTTCTTCCTTATTAGTCCACCAGGGGCCTGTGGTCAGATTGTCATTTTACCCTCCGTACCCCTCACAATGGCTGCACACGTCTAGTTTATGTCTCTGAAGAACTGTGGAAGGAAGAAGTTTTACCACATGGAAAATGCTTTGATCATGCCCAAACATTCACTATGTAATTGTTAGCTAGTAAATATGACATTGTTTTTTTTTTCTAAACTGTAGAGTTGGGGTAAGAGTTGAAGTTGGGTCCCTGGTGGTCTAGTGGTAAAAAAAAAAAAAAAAAAAAAAAAAAAGTTGAAGTTGAAGTTGGGGAAAAGAAAGAGAAAGATACACATACAAGCAAATGTCAATATTTTTAATTGGGATAGCTAAGGGAATAAGGACTGGTTGCTTATTTTTTTTCTTTTATTAAAATGTGGTATCTATACTAGATACAAATTACTATTTTTATTTATACAAAATTATGGGGGAGATTAATATCTAATATAAAAAGAGAATGTAATGTTATTTAGCAAAACCTGTAATTTAAAAAAAATTAAAAAAATCTATGTGTATAGTAGATAGAAACTTGCAAAGGAGAGTGCAGTTTAGTTTTTAATTATTTATCTATTTTATTGGTGTTTTGCTTGCATGTATATCTGTGTGAAGGTGTCAGATCCACATGGGTGCTGGGAATTGAATCCGTGTTCCCTAGTAGAGCAGCCAGTTTCTTCTGACGGCTTACTTTCTTCTGTATAATTTCATATATTGAAGTCCATGTTTGCATAGTAAAAATTCCACTAAAACTATAATTATGCGAGAAAATAGGAAATAACAACCTTTTCACTCATCTTTTTTCTTTAGGAAAGAGTTCTTTTTTGAAAAGTTCTTACTTGCTATCTCATTTCATTATATGTTTATTTTTTGACAAGAAGTCCTTAATTTCTATTCTTTTTTTTTTTTCCAATTCTTTTTAGAGCTGGTGGTTCCAGGATTCTGCTCAAAATGACGTTGGGAAGAGAGGCATCTCCTTTTCAGGCTGCATCTTCCTACACGGCAGCTGGCAGGAACATTCTAAGATGGGACCTTTCTCCAGAGCAGATCCAAACAAGGACAGATGAGCTCATCACACAGACCAAGCAGGTGTACGATGCTGTGGGGACCATCGACCTGAAAGAAGTAACCTACGACAACTGTTTGCAGGTGCTGGCCGATGTAGAGGTGAAGTACATAGGTGGGTGGAGACGCAAGCACACAGTGCTTCCTTGTGGAATCTATAACAATTTCCCCTTCTTGTCTGAACAGTCAGCTGTCCACTTTGACAACAAATTGACTCTTACACAAGGTTGATTATTGCTTAGAATTAGATTAACTAAGGCATGTGAGCCTCAGTAGGTGCTGCATAGTGTGCACTGTCCTCACCCTGCAGTGTGCACTGTCCTCACCCTGCAGTGTGCACTGTCCTCACCCTGCAGTGTGCACTGTCCTCACCCTACAGTCACTGTGCACTGTCCTCACCCTACAGTCACTGTGCACTGTCCCTACCCTGCATTGTGTGCACTGTCCTCACCCTGCAGTGTGCACTGTCCTCACCCTGCAGTGTGCACTGTCCTCACCCTGCAGTCAGTGCATTCTGCTCACCCTACACTGTGTGCACTCTTGTTTCTTTTGTTATCAGAGCTACCAAAAGTCTGATACTTTCACCCAGAAATTCTCCATCTAGAAATTCATTCCAATGAAATAATAAAGGCAAGATTCCTATATAAATTAATATATAAATAGGTACAGTTTTTATATCAAAAGCTCAGACACAAGCCCTAAATATCAACTGATAATCACATTATTGTAGGATTAGAGACACCATTTGATAGCTAGGTAAATGATGAAACATTCATCCTCTGTAACTCCTTGTAGCCATTAAAATCTTGGTTAGAAAAGTATATAACAGCATAGGAGAAAAGCACACAAAAGGAACCTGTATTTGGGAAACTGAGGCATGAGTATTTCTGAGAGTATAAAGCAAGCTACAGTTGTGTAGTAAGCATAAAGCTAGATGGAGAGCTATAGACCAAGACTTCATGTCATAAACAGTAGAAAAACAGCACACACAGAAGAAAAACTGCAAGACAATGTTAATATGTTATATCTGTCATCATTCTCCACGAAAGCAGAGCCACTGGGGTATGTATATGCATGGATTTAGAGCAATTTCTCATTGGGAGTTGGCGTACATAAGCATGGAAGACCTGCAGTCCAAGGCACGGGAGAAGCTGTGTGTGACATACACAGTCAGCCTGCTAGAAAATTTCTGCTTTGCATTTTCTTCTGGTCAGGCCCTCATTAGGCTGGATGGGGCTACCTACCAATGGAGGCCAGTGAATCCCAGGTTCACCAACTTCATTGTTGATATCATCCAAAAAACCCTCCAACTCAGCACATGAAATCTCTAATTGCAGTGATCAGAGTCTCTAGTCGGGGGTTGTTTACAGTTGATTTGTCTTTATTCATTTCTGTGTCTTAGATGTTATTTTTAAACATGTCCTAAGACTTACGCAAATCAAGACTCTCTTTGTTTACCTCTAAGAATGGGATGTATTTCTATAGGATAACTATGACTAAACAACCTTGGCTCTGTATCCAGGCTTCACTTAAAATTATGTATAAACATTTTGTATATTATGTATATTATTTTATATTAGGTATAAAACTGTGTATATAATTTTGCATATGAAATTTTATTTGCAACCTGGGTATCATAAATATGTGTGTGTTCTGGAAACTGGAAGGCTGTCCAGCGCAGCTCTAGTGACTTGTGCCTCTGCTAGGCCCTGATTACCCAGTGTTCTACCCTGCACACCATTGTCATAAGGACTCGGGTGTTTTCTCTTCTCTGTTTTTGCTGCCGACCTCTTCACTTTGGCTAGTGCCTACTGCATCTCCTAAGGCCTAACTGTAAACTCCTGAGAGAAGGAGCTGCTTGGCCCTTTCTGTCAGTCATGGGCATGCCCGGTCCCTGTTAGGCAGGTTTTTTTTCCAGCAGCACAGACTTGTACTTGGTTCAAGTTCTTGTTTCTTCCTCAGTTCAGTTCCTTTTCCTTAGTAGGCTAGTGTGTCAGCCCAACAGTGTGTGCATTTGACTGAGAAGGAAAGAAAACAGTGAAGGGGGGCACAAACTAACAGTTCCCTTGAGTCCTGGGTTTTCCTAGTAATGGATATTTAAATGTGTATGGAAGTCTATGGTATCTCTTTCTGCTCCCCATAAATTTACCTTTACAGGTTACCCATCAAGCCTCTGAGGGAACAGACTTCTCAAAACTGGTTCCCTCTTATCTGCCTGTTCTGGGGTGCAGACTGCAGTAGCTCTGAGTCTCATTTGTCTGGTGTCCGCCCTGGGCACAGACATTGTTTATAGCTTGGCAGCGGGAATGGAAGTCTGCTTCCAGGTTTCTGTGGTAAAGGAAGGAAGGAAATGATCTTCGGTGTATTGTTCAGGATGGTTTCCAGTTTTAGGCTTCTGTACTTTAAGTTGCTACCTGTTTAGGTTCTTGAGAAACTTTAATTGCTTTTTAGTAAGCAGCAATTGTAATTGTATTATTTCTGTAGCTCTAAAACAGTGCTTTATGTATGAAATTTTAATCTGTGCTACCAAGTGTAAACGTATACACTAAGTCAAGTACTAAAATATAATTTCAGAATTTGATTTTTTAGAAATGTATTGTGGAGCTGGGGTATGGCTCAGTGGTAGAAACTACGCATTTCTTCTATTTCTGACATGTTTTAGTACTTTACCGGTAGCCGTGTTTTCAGAGGACCGAGGTGAGCATGGCAGCATTTTAACTGCTCTCTCCCTTACTGAGTAAGGGATGACTCTGTCTACTCTGGATTGCTTGTATAACTTTTACCAGTTTATAAAACCTGCAAAATTCTGATGGCAAGTGCAGACATGGCAGTGTATACTTGTATTCTCAACACTCTGGAGGCTGAAGCAGGAGAAAGAGGAGTTCAAGGCCAGCCTGGACTGTGTAGTGAGACTCTATTGAGAACAAACATAACACTGAAAGTAATGAGGGGTCTCCCTTGTCACAGCGTGACACACCCATCACTGTCTGTAGTTACGGCTGTGTCACTAATACCAGAGATTTTTTTCTTTTATTTTTTTTTTATTTATTAAAGATTTCTGTCTCTTCCCCACCGCCGCCTCCCCTTTCCCTCCCCCTCCCCCAATCAAGTCCCCCTCCCTTGTCAGCCCAAAGAGCAATCAGGGTTCCCTGCCCTGTGGGAAGTCTTTACACAAACTCCCTCCGGCTGTATTGATTGGCTGTCCCGGCTGGCTCCCCTGCTTTCAGTGTCTTGTTTTCTAGAGCACAGAGGACCTAAAGTCTCTTCTATAGTCCTTCTCCAACACAGCATATCGCCCAGTGCCCTAGCCCTTGGGAGCTGCTGCCTCTAAGCCATAGACTCTGCCATCTGTCTATGCACCAGGTCCTTCCCTTCCCAGATCATGACAACTGCATACAGGAACTATGTCTTTATAAGTCACAGTTAATCAGGTATGCCCCAAGTGTGCTCTGTAAGTGCCGAGTGCACAGCCTAACTGTTCACAGTGATGCCAAGTGCAACAGCCAGCTCGCACATCCAGGACCGCCTCTCGGTAGTCTGGAGAGCCTTTGCGGAAAGCACAAAATGAGTCATTCGTCCTAAACAGAGGTATTGGGCCTCCTGTTCGTTTAGCAGGTCCTGTCATGTTCACAGTGTTCTCTTGCCTCCCCAGTGGAAAGGACCATGCTGGACTTCCCTCAGCACGTGTCATCTGACAGAGAAGTGCGGGCAGCAAGCACAGAGGCAGACAAAAGGCTTTCTCGTTTTGATATTGAGATGAGCATGAGAGAAGATATATTTCAGAGAATTGTTCATTTACACGTAAGTAATAAATTATAATAAATCCCTTGAAAAGGAAGAGGAACAAACCTATCACAGGAATAACCTGGAGCTACAGAGAGCGCAGCAGGTGAGATGGCTTGAGGAGCCCCATTTGATTCCAAGCACCACGTTGAGTGTCTCACAAGCTGCCTATAATTCTAGCTCCAGGACACCCCAACCCTCTCCTCTTCCAGCCACCATAGTCTACCAGCATGCATGTATACAGGCACACACAAATGCGTACATTTTTTAAAAAGTAATAATCTGGGGGCTGGGTACATAATCACGGTACCATACCTGCCTTCCACTGTGCTCGCACCCCAAGAGTGACATAGGCAGTCGCCCGTATGAAGCCCCCGTGAGATGATGTAGTCCTTCCATCACTATGAGCTGATTATCCCAGGCATTTTGTCACAGCGGAAGGCTAAAGAAACAGATGATGATGTCGCATCTCCATCTGGGGAATATCAATAATTTGCACTCATGTTTCCAAACCTCCAAATAAATAAGTTGTTAACTAAAAGTTTGAAAGAAAATGTAGTTTAGCATAGAGCTAACCACAGTACTCTGTTGCTCCTAATGTGTGGTTAAAAATACTACGTTACGTCTGTATAGATGAAGATCTGTCTAATTTAACTCTGACACCGACCTGTGAGGCAGCCCTAATTCTAGGTAGAAAAACTGAAGGTCAGAAACCCACAGAAGCCATTGATGAGTGCTTGCCAGGCACCATGTAGACTATACAAAGCAGGTAGATGTTGGATTCTGTTCTGTGTCTCTGGCAGACCTGGTACAACATCAGCATCTAATAAATGTTCATCAAATTAAGAGTCAGTGACAGATTCAGAAAAGAAGCCTCAGTAATTGATGATGGAACATGAGCTAGTTATGTGGGGAAAACTACATTAACTCTTCTTCCAATGAACTGAAACACAATTCCACATCCTCTAGGTCTTTTTTTTGGGGGGGGGGGGATCGAGACAGGGTTAGTATAGGTGTTCTGCCTGCATGTACACCTGCAGGCCAGAAGAGGGCACCAGATGTCATTACAGATGGTTGTGAGCCACCATGTGGAAGCTGGGAATTGAACTCAGGACCTCTGGAAGAGCAGCCAGTGCTCTTAACTGCTGAGCCATCCCTCCAACCCCCTACTAAGGTCTTAAACTACAGTTTAAAGCTTCTAGAACTCAATAGAAGATGGCTTCCTTAGGATATCTGGGCAGGAATGTATTTCTAAATAAGACACAAAAACAGCTAAATGAAATACAAGGCCACTAAGCTTGACTGCATTACAGCAAAGGACTTTTGTTTATACAGCAAAAAGGCATCAAAAGCTAGAGAAAACGACAAGGCATTTTACTAGTGGAGCATCCTAAGCTAGGTGTTGGACCACGCTACTACAGTCGGCGACATTGAGGCATCCCAGTGGAAATAGGAGCAGGTGACTTGGAACAAATGGTAACTGAACATAAGAAAGAGCTCACTCACCTCATTAAGAGTCGGGGAGATGTAGATGAGAACCCCAGTAAGTTACCATTTTTCACTGATGAAATTGCCAAAAATGGGTGTGAGTCAGAGGGTTTGTTCATGCAGTGCTAGTATGGATGAAATTCATTAAAAACAGGAGCAATTTATGAACTTGTGAAGACAAACGAAATAACTTAAAATTGATTTTAAATTTCAGGTGACTTGGTATATCCTCCCCCATCCTACCTAGGATTTAGCTAGAGGCCAAATTTGTGCATTTGTAGAAAGACGAAATTTGGGCGAATGTCATACCAGCATTATAATGCCGAAGCACTGACATAACCCAGATTTCCATCAGCAAGAAAACAAATAGAGAACATGGGTGCAACAGCGTGTTTATTTATAGCACTGAAACCATGGAACAGTGGGACTTAGACTTAGCAATGCTGAAAGAAAGAAATAGCTAAGTCTTGCATACAGCGTGTCATTTTGTGGTGCTTGCAGATAAGCACATGTTTACATAGGTGGTAAAGGTGAAAAAGCTTTATCACAGATTGAGGACATCTCTCTCTTGTATAGATTGCCCAGCATCTGTAAGTGCAAGTGTTATTAGATTTGATGCCACATGTGTTTAATCCCAGAATTTAGGAGGCGAGGCAGGCAGAGCTCTGTAAGTTTGAGAACAACCTGTTCCAGGCCAGCCAGGGCTTCATGGTGAGATTTTTTTTTTTTTTTAAAGATTTATTTACTACATATACAATGTGCCTCCTGCATGTACACCTCCAGAAGAGGGCACCAGATCTCATTACAGATGGTTGTGAGCCATCATGTGGTTGCTGGGAATTGAACTCTGGACCTCTGGAAGAGCAGCCAGTGCTCTAAACCTCTGAGCCATCTCTCCAGCCCTCATGGTGAGATCTTTTCTCAAAAAAAGAAAGAAGAAAAAGAAGTGTGTGTGTGTGTATGTGTGTGTCTAAGTCTTAATTAGGGTTACTATGATGAAACACCATGACCAAAAGCAACTTAAAGAAAGGGTTACATAACCAGAATCAGAATCCACTGAAAAAAGCTGAGATAAGAATTCAAACCAGGCAGGTACCTGGAGACCAGAGCTGATGTAGAAGCCATGGAAGGGTGCTGCTTGCTGAATCACTCCTCATGGCTTACTCAGCCTGTTTTCTTAAAGACCAGTGGAGGGGTGGCCCCATCCACCATGGGCTGGGCCCTCCCACATCAATCACTGGTTAAGAAAATGCCCCACAGGCTTGTCTACAGCCCCATCTTACATAGGTATTTTCTCAGTTCCCTCCGGTTCCCTTATGTCAAGCTGATATAAAACTACCCAGCACACAATATATATACATTATTATGTTTTATATATATCAAGTGTTGTCAACATCCTATTTCATATTAAAGGATTTAGTTTGTACAACTTATAGATATATAATTGTATTTATTTATAAATATGAAATGTTGCTGAAGTTTTTAGAATAACGAATTTATACTTTATCACACCAAAAGAAAAACAGAAAACAACCACCAAAAAAGAGAAAAACAAGAATTTCCATATCCTATTGGTTAAAATGTTAGCAAATATCGAAAGTCAGCAGTTGTAGGCGAATTTTTCTGTCCTGCCAGCCAGCTCCCAGATCACGATGCAGAGACTTATTATTAGTTATGAAAGTTTGGCCGGTAGCTTGGGCTTGTTATTAGCTCTTACAACTTACATTGACCCACTTGTATTGATCTGCGTGCTCCCCTGAGGCCTCTTACCTCTCTACCTACTGTCCCTCCTGCTTTCCTGCTTCCTGGTGTCTCCAGCTGGCGACTCTCCCCTTCTTCCCAGTGCTCTCTCGGCCACAAACTCCCTGCCTAGATATTGGCCATTTAGCTTTTTATTAAACTAATCACAGTGAAATATCTTCACACAGGGTAACGGAATATTCCACAACAAGCAGTAATGGTTGAGGTCTTGGCATTTCTCAGTACTAACAAAGGCGTCTCAGTTGTTCACTAACACATCTTTCCGTCTGTATACAGTTTGTTCATGATAAGTGCCATAAACTGTTATTCCTGTAGTCTGTTAAGTAAGTAATAAACACAACACACAGGAGGAAGTCTGATGAAATAGAAATAGAATGCTCTATTGTAATATTGTTTGTGTCTCTTTTAAGAGCTTCAGGCTTGAGTTTGTCAATTAATCTTAGCCAATTACTGACTTAAAAGAGTTTAAATGTTACAGTGATGATGAATAGGTTTAAGTAGGCAATGCTGAGTGATTGTACTTGCTAAGCATGTAGCATCACTTGACCTACATGCCTAGATCAAGCATAGGTACTTTTTTTTTTTTTTTTTTTTTGGTTTTTCGAGACAGGGTTTCTCTGTGGTTTTGGAGCCTGTCCTGGAACTAGCTCTGTAGACCAGGCTGGTCTCAAACTCACAGAGATCCGCCTGCCTCTGCCTCCAGAGTGCTGGGATTAAAGGCATGCGCCACCACCGCCCGGCTAAGCATAGGTACTTTTGAACTGGTCTCTCCTAGTTTAAACAGGTTTGGAGAATAAGTACCAAAGTAAAATTAAAGAACCAGTACCCTAAAGCCATAAAGAAAAAACTAGGTACAAAAGTCATTATAAACATTCCCTTTCTTTAGCTAGTATGCTTTAAAAAAAAAAAAAAAGTTAAAGTATGTAAG